>NC_029789.2:84560282-84568462 GCF_000816755.2 Arachis ipaensis
TAGACTCTGTCGGAGACGAATGACGTCCTTTTATATATATATGAGACGAGACGAGACCCCTTCGCCTTTTATCGACATCCATTGAATCAAAGGGATGTCTTCGAGACCCAACGTAATTCGTTGATTATATATAATTTATATCGAGACCCAACGTAATTCGTTGATTATATATAATTTATATCGAGGAGCAGCTATTATTATATGCGCATTTATTTAGGAACGGAAAATCGTATCCGGAAAATCGGGATTACTCGTGACCGGGTAAATGTCGGGATTGCGGGCAGCCAACCGACACGTGAGCTCATGGCCTGCTTAGGACAGACATGCATCATATTGTTTGTGCATATGCATTTGATCGTGTTGCTTGTCTTGTTTCTTTGTGATTGTGCTGCTTGTCTTGGTGACTTGCTTGTGTGTTTGATTAGATATTTTTGTTGATGCTTTGAACTTAGTGAAGTATTGAGGAATGGTATTTGTGAAGTGAGGTTTGGGTATATTATATATGTTGCTGATTTACTTAGTTATTGTGATGGTTGAGGAATGTTATTTGTAGCTGAAGAATTGCTAATGCAGTTGAGACTTTATTTAAGTAATATGATTTAAAGAAAGGGATTTAAACGGTTTCAAGTAAGTCTTAAGAAATTTTGAAAAGGTTTGATAAAGAAAACTACATTGGAAACTGGAGTTAATTATTTGCATGTTAATCATTACTTTTACGGCATTCCCATTCCCTACTGAGAACGTGTGGTTTGTTCTCACCCCAAAATCTTCCACCCTTTTCAATGATACAGGTTCGAAGACTCAGTTTGAAGCTGCGGGCGATTGTTAGACCTTATTTATGAGTTAAGTTTTTGAATTGAGTTGCTTTCATAGAATTCCCTCGCCTTTGTTGCTTAAGATCTTATTTTATAAAGAGGGATAGGAGTTGTATCTAAGTTACACTTGAATTTGTTTGTATAATATTTACTAATAATTATATGATTATTATTATTTGGTGATGCTTGATATATGATTTAATAAATAAAAACAAAATTTTCTGGCATTTTCTATAAAACTGAATCGCGATATCGAACTAGAGGCTCAATAGTAAATAGTTAATAAAGGAAAGCAGGTTGGTAACACCTTACTTTCGGTACGATCATGACGTTCTAGAAGTTGGGTCGTTATATTAGGCATCAAGTTGATTAGTCCAGTCTTCAGTTCAAAATTTGCAGCCAGAGTTGGATGATGCACTTGATACGGCTACATTGTAAAATCTGGGGCTCCAGCTTCCTTGAGAGTAATCCTCCTAGGTGCTGCCATTCTATCTGCATGTGAATTAACTGAATCAGTAGTAAAGGAGCTTGTTTTGCTCTCAGATGGCGGTTCAGATTCGCCCTCAGATGAGACTGGTGAATCGATAACAATCACTTCACCATCCTCAGAGGCTAACCGACGTCGAGCTCACCTAATACGTGAAATAGTTCTTTCAATTTCAGGATCAAATGCGGCTAAGCACGGATCAGGCAGTGAACGCGTCATTCAATGAAAGAAACATATAGTTCATGGTAATAAAATAAAAATAAAATATGCAAATAAAAATAAAAATATGTACACTAATTAATAATTTAGCACACAATTGCAACTCCTCGGCAACGGCGCCAAAAACTGGTGTATGGCAGAAGTTAGGCCAATTAAGAGATTGTGATATAAGAACAGCATTGCGAGTATAGCTCTTAACAAGCTAAAATCCGCCTCACCAATTTAGAAAGGTGTCACAAAAATTTAGAATAAAAATACTGGGAGTATGAGTCTCAGGTCGTCTCCCAACGAGTTGCGAGAAAGGATGCTATTTTATTAATTAGGAATTTCCAAGAGAGTTTGAGTTTGGATAATGAGTAATTAAATAAATGTAAATTAAAGTAACAAAAACTAAGAATGGTTATTAATATTCTAAATAAAAAGCCTTGACTGGGGCAATGATTAATTGGACGTTCTATCCTTGTTGGGATCTCTTAAGTGTAGTATTAAAAAGGTTGTTATTTTCACTTAGTTAACCCTTACTAAATAAAGAAAATTCAAGTAATTGAGCTAACTCTTATTCGCAAATCCTAGTCCTCTCCCTTGGGAAGTTCTAGCGTTAGTAAATACAGAACTAGCCAACAACTTCCAGTTTAATCAGCACTTAAGCCTTCAAACTCAAGTGTCTCCTTTTAATCAACCCCCATGTCATGTAGGGAATCTACTCCATTGACATGAATATAACGCTTATAGAAATATAAGAAGAAGACATGATGAATTGAATAAAATAAAGCTTTGAGAATTAATTAAAGATAAAAGTAATCCTTTTCACTAACAATCCATGAAAATAATCCAATTACTACTTTAAACAAGAATTAAGAATATGGATTAAATAAAAGAGTAAGTAAGGAAACAAACTAGAATAGTATCTTCAATGGAGGTAATGGCTCTTCAATATCCAAAAGCATAGAACTAATAAACTATGAATGTAGAAGAGAACCTAGAGGAAGAGTAATTTCTCTCTAGATTCAGATCTAAAACCTAAAACTATCCTAATGAGAATGTATCAATGTGTGTAAAAAAAGTGTGTTGAGTCTCTGCATGTTCCCTGGCTTTATTGTGTGTTTTTGGGCCGAAAATTGGGTCAAAACGCGGCCCGAATCACCCCCAGCATTTTCTATTATTTCTGCAAATTGCGCAGGTCACACGTACGCATCGTCCACGCGTGCGCGTCATTCAGTGATTTTCCTTGTCATGCGTATGCGTCGTCCACGCGTTCGCGTCATTTGTGCAAACTCCAATCCACGCGTACGCGTCAGGCACGCGTGCGCGTCACTGCAATTTTCTCCATTTCGCGCACTCGCGTGAGCCATGCACGCACGTCGGTGTTCGCTGGTCATCTCCTTAGTTTCTTGTGTTCCTTCCATTTTTGCAAACTTCCTCTCCATTCTCTAAGCCATTCCTGCCCTATAAAGCCTGAAATACTTAACACACAAATCACGGTATCGAATGGTATAAAGGAGAATTAAAATATACTAACTAAAGATCTCTAGGAAGCAAGTTTTCAACCATAGAACAATACTAGGAAAGAAAATGTAAAATCATGCAATTAGTATGAATAAGTGGGTGAAGACTTGATGAAACCACTCAAATCAAATTTTAAATCCTAAAGATGTCACAATTCAAAACAAATATTATTAACCGAGAGTATTTAACTCCCGGGTCGTCTTCCGTAGGAGTTGCAAATGAAATGTCATATTATTGGCTATGGGATTTTTGGGTTTTTGATTGTAAGAGGCAAGGAATGTAAGTTGCATGTAATTAAATGAGCATGCAAGAAAATAAATGTAAAGCAATTAAAGCAATAAAAAGGAAATTAAATACTAAAAAGGACTCTTGGCAAGAATTGGGAAACTAAGGATTCCTATCATAGTTATGGACCACAACATGGTAATTGTGTGGAGTTAATCCCAATTAGTCAATCCTACATCGAGGATTAGTCAAAAGGGCATAATTGATCCCAATCCACAAGTCCTTACCAACTCTATTAATGGAATGCTTAGTGTTAGTGGAAACCAAATCAATTAACAATCCTCACACAATGTGGAATGGACATCCATAACTCAATTTCACCCAATCACCCAATTTCCCATCCAAGAGTGTGAAAAATTAGGCAAAAATACAACCAAGCATTTTATCAAACACTTGGTGGACATGAAAAGAAAGCATGACAAAATTACAAGGATTAATAAATGCTACAACTACCAAGCAAGGAAAGTAAAGATAACAGCTCAATTAAACAATAAAAGGGCATGAAACATAAATTGCATTAATTGTAAATTAAAATAACAAGAGTGCTCATAAACATAAAAAGCAAGGAAAATGAGAAATTAAGACAATAAAACAAAGAAAGGTAGAAGAAACTAGATGAAAACAAGAATTAAAGATAGAAATTACAAAGAAATTAAACTAAGAAACCCTAATTCTAGAGAGAAGGAAGAGCTTCTCTCTCTAGAAAATAACCTACATAATGCTAAACTAATCCTAATTTCTCCTCCCCCCGCCCTTTTCCACATGGAGTGAGGCCCTTTGATATAGCAGGAATCATCTTCAAAAAGTCCAAAAACTGGGCTCTGGAGGCCCAGAAATCGCCCCCAGCGACTTGCATTACGTGAGTCACGTGCTGGGACTTGTGCGTACGCATAGGTGTGTGCGTACGCACACATGCTGATTTTCTTCTTGTGCGCATGCACACATGGCTGTGTGATTCTTGTGCGTACGCACAGGGGGTTGTGCGCACGCACACTCTAATGTGTGCTTCTCCTTTATTTTCTTCATATTTTCTCCCTCTTGCATGCTCTTCTTCCATCTTTAGCAAGCCATTCCTACCTTCTACATCTGAAATCACTCACAAACGACATCAAGGTATCGAATGGAAAGTAAATGAAATAAAATTGATTATATTAAGCACAAAAGAGTATCTTTTTACAATTAAGATCAACTTAGGGAGAGAAAACAAAAGTATGCTATTTGGATGAACAAATGTGGGTTTATATGATGAAATCTACTCATGTCAATCCAAAATATATCATCAAATATGGATTCATCAGAAACTATAGTGACTAAGTCAGAAAGGCTCTGCCTAGGAGTCTCCATGTGTTCCTGAGAAGATTGGAATGGTGGCCTGTTGTTGAACCTATTTAGGTTCCTTCCACCTTGATTGTTGTTGAAGCCTTGCTGAGGCATCTATTGATCCTTCCATGAAAGGTTAGGATGATTTCTCCATGAGGGGTTGTAGGTGTTTCCATAGGGTTCTCCCATGTAATTCACCTCTTCCATGGTGGATTCGTCAGGATCATAAGCTTCTACTTCAGAGGAAGTGGTGCGCACGAACCAGACACCTTCGTACAACAGTACCAGCAAGTGCACTGGGTCGTCCAAGTAATACCTGAGCGAGTCAGGGTCGATCCCACAGAGATTGTGGTTTGAAGCAAGATATGGTTATCTTGCAGGTCTTAGTCAGGCGGAATCAGAAGGTTGTTGAGTTTCATTCATCAAGGGAAACTATTTAATGCAGAATAAAGAAAAAGTGGTAGAAAATACTGATAGGAATAGGGTTAAGGATTGGAGTCACGTTGTCTTTCTGAATTAACTCCGGTATTATTGTCTTCTCAGTTTGTGAATGATCTCTTCAATGGCAGGCTGTATGTGATTGACGCCGGTTGAGAGGCCATCAATACTCCTCCGAATCTGAAGCCCGGGTTAGTATGGATCCATCTCTGCTTGAGGGTGAAGAGCGTATAGTCCATTCTCCTTAATGATCCTACTCAAAGCGCCATAGACAATGTCGGATCTTCTGGATCAAAGAATACTGCATCATTGGGTTCTACCCTCTACCACAGAGACCCTAATCTCCCCGAAATCGACTAAACTGGTGTCTCGAGAAGTCCCCAACGAAGTCGTGGATTAGCCGTCTGAGAGATGTATGATTCAAGCTGGTGGTGCATGCTTTCCACTGAAGTATTCACACGAACCCAAGTAGACGCGGGTGGTTGTCAGGAACGTTCATCTTAATGTGATGAACATAGCTAATTTGTCAGTTCATCCTATTCACCACGTTGAAGTGCGAATATACATTTTAGAATTAATCAAACACGGATCGGAGAAGAGACAGTAATACTTTTATTAATTCATAGGACTCAGCAGGGCTCCTTCCCTCAACTTAGGAGGTTTAGAAACTCATATTGGAATAAAAATACACTATAAAACGTGTATGGTATGCGAATATGGTGATTAAAGGTCTAGAGAGGGAAGCTCCCCCTTCTCTCTAGAATTAGGTTTTTAGCTTTATTCTCTCTTTCATTTCTCTCTTTAATTCTTATTTTATTGTAGTTTCATTTACATTTTCATGTTTTATTGCCTTTAATGTCTTAGTTTCCTTTGTTAATTTTGCTTTCATGCCACTTTAGTTCTTTGAACACACTTGTCACTTTTAATTTCATTTAATGCAATTTTGGTGTTTTATGTTTCTTTAATGCTTATTTGAGTTGTTATTATCATTTTATTGCAATTGGTAGTTATAGAATTTATTTTTATTGCAATTTATGATCTTTTCCCTTCTATGAATGCTAGATGTTTGGTAAAATATCTCTTCTAGTTTTTGTATAGTTTTTCACACTCTTGGCTTGGAATTGGATAATTAGTTGACCTTGAAACATAGATGTCCATTCAATATTGTCATTAGGATTGTTAATTGGTTTGGTTTCCATTGACGCTAGTCTTTCACTAAGTTAATTAGTGAGTTGATTAGGACTTCTGGATTGAGATCAATTAGTTAATTTGTGAGTTGATTAGGACTTGTGGATTGAGATCAATTATGCCCTTTTGACTTATTCTCGATGTTAGAATAGACTAATTGGGATTAATTCTTAGCAATTATCATGTTTGTGGTCTATGATTATGATAGGAATCCTTAATTCTCCAATCCTTGGCAAGAGTCCTTTTTGCCACTCGATTTCCCTTTTTGCTTTACTTGCTTTGAGTTTTAATTTCCTTGCATGCTTATTTGATTTCTTGCATTTTAATTACTTGCTATCCCAAAAATGACCCGCGAATAATTGAACATTTCATTGCAATTCCTAGGGAGAACGACCCGCGAGTTTAAATACTCTTGATTATTTGATTTGAATTGTGACATCTTTGATTTAAACTTTGATTGAGAGTTTATTGTTGGTCTAGACTATGCTTGCAATGAGATTCTATTTTTTGTGAAATTCTAGATCAACATAAACTCATACATCAAGTTTTTTGCGTCGTTGCCGGCGATTTTGCAATGGTGTTACATTGTTGGTTATTGTTAATATGTGAATAGTTTGTTTTTTATTGTTTGCTTGTTTTTTTGCATGTAAATATGTCTCTTGGTTGTTAGTAATAAATTTTTATTTTAAAATGCATATGTGAATAATTAGTAATCTTGTTTAAATTGTCTTTTTGACTTGAATTGCATGTTTAAAATTTTAAATTAGTTTTTAGATGGTAGAATTTGGATAGATTTTTATTTGGAAAATAAAATTTTGGATTAATTTTAAAGTTTAATGTAAATAGTTGCATATTTTTACTAATTTCTTGTTTATATGCATATTAGAATGTTGGGTGAAATTTTGTTTTGAAAAATAAATAAATAAATAAATTCACTTTGTGCGTATTGATGACATGTCACCATGTCATGTTTTTCTATGCTTTTTCCTTTGTTTTCAATAGGTTTTATGCACTTTCTTAAGCCATAAGCAAGCCAATTGGGTAGATTTCCACGTTTCCTTTGATTTAATCAACCATGTATGAATTAATGCTATTTCATGATGTTTTATGCTATAATTGTCACATATTATGAAAGAATGACAAACTCATGATTTTGAGCATAGCTTTGATGTGTTTGGTTGATTGATGATAGGTGAAGAAAGCTTGGAGAAAGGTTGAAGCAAGGAGGAATGGCTAGGAGGAAGAGAGGACAAAAAGTTTGAGCAAAAGTTTGCCTCAAACTTTAGCTCAAACTTTTGGATTAATTGAAAATGAACCAGGGAGCAAAAAGCTGGAGCAAAAGTTAGCCTCAAACTTTTTGGCTAACTTTTGGGCAAAAAGCTGGAGCAAAAATTAGCCTCAAACTTTTTGGCTAACTTTTGGCATCACAAATCAACACCCTGGAGAGCAAAAGTTTCGCTAACGTTAGCCCCTAACTTTTTGGCTAACGTTGGCGCATGAAAAACACACCCTGGAGAGCAAAAGTTTGCGCCAACGTTAGCCTCTAACTTTTTGGCTAACGTTGGTGCCACAAGGCATACAAGGGGTATACTTCCAACATGAATAACTTGAGCTACAGAGCTCCAAATGAGGTGATTCAAAAATCAATGGAAAGTAGGAATCAAGAGCTTTCCAAGCATATATGGCACTGCATGGTGGACACTAAAATTGAGGGAGTAAACTGCCCCGAAATGTGCATAAACGAATATGGTGGCAACATGCAGTGAGGCCAACTGACCTCTGCACCTTCGACGGAGTATAACTCGAGCTGTAGAGCTCCAAATGATGTGCTTCCAAAAGCATTGGAAAGTAGACATTCAGGGCTTTCCAAAAATGCATAATAGTATGGGGTGAACAATGCGTTTGAGCCTCCAGAACTGGCG
>NC_029789.2:84569162-84610499 GCF_000816755.2 Arachis ipaensis
TATATAATAGTCTATAGTTGGCATGAAATTGGCAACGTTGACAAGAGGACAAAGTAGCACCCCACACATGCACACAAGGGGGCCAACGTTGGAGCAAAAGTTTGACCCCTAACTTTTGCCCCAACGTTGGTATCAGCAAGGAAGGGTGCTCATGTGAAAAGTTGGAGCAAAAGTTAGCCCCTAACTTTTACTCAAACTTTTACTCAAGCTTTCATGATTCCAAACCTGGTTCAATTCGGTTCTTCTCCAAACTCCAAGAGCAATCAACCAAGGCCTCTATCAACCCAATTCCATCAAGAGCAAGGGCCCAATTGTCATCACTCAAAGGCACAAGAGATAGTTAGAATAGAAATTTCATTTTAATTGTAATTTGTTTTGAATTTCATTTTCATTTTGTAAAAATGCCTATAAATAGGCATCTGTTTCATTTTATTAGGGGGGCGAGCTCCACTAGGGAGCATTAGGAATACAGAGCTCTCTCTCTGAGTTTCATTTTCTGTTTTGAATCTTGAATTGAGATTGGAAGGAATTTTGTTTTCATTCTCTATTTGCAACTTCTCTTTACTTCTTCTGCAATCTTTTTTTTACTCTCTGCAACTTTTCTCTTGTTGGATCAAGGAAGGATCCACTCCTGAGATCTTCAACATCCTTTTAAATTTTTGCAAATTAAGCACAGTCACTTTGCTCTCTGATCTCCTTGTTCCCAATTTACTTTCCAGCACTTTTGTTCCTCTGTACTTTACATTTGAGTTGTTGTGATCTTGATTTATTCTTCCTGCAATTTAACTTTCCAGTTACTTGATCTACTGCTCTCTTTAATTTCCAGCACCCACTCCCCTTTAATTTCATGCAATTTACATTTCTTGCAATTTAAGATTCTTGCAATTTACATTTCTTGCCCCTTAAGCTACTTGCCAATTTACTTTCTGCACTTTAATTTTCCTTGTCATTTACTTTCTGCTGCATCAATTATCACTCAAATGTTAGCTTGACTAAACTAATCATCCACTAAAGTTGCTTGATCCATCACTAAGCTACTGAAGCATTAAGATCTAGACTCAGTTTTCTAGTCTCTTGGGTCCTGAGATCTGAATTCCAATTTTACATTCTCTGTTTACTGCTTTTCATGCTCATTTACTTTTCTGTTTTAGATCCGATTCGATCCAAGTCTTCTTCTATTTCTCTGCTTGTTGCAATTTTACGTTTCCTTGTTTAATTTCTGCAAATCCAATTCCCAATTCCCTTTACAATTCAAGCCATTTACATTTCTTGCACTTTAAGATTCTGCAATTTACATTTCTTGCGTTCTAAGTTTCTGCCATTTAATTTCTTGCTCTTTAAGATTCAGCACTTTAAATTCCAGTTCTCTTTAATTTCATGCAATTTACCCATTTCCTTCACTTTCTATGCAATTTCAATTCTGCAAATCACAAATCTCTCAACCAAATCTTGATTCGCTTGACTAAATCAACCACTAAGCTAAAATTGCTCAATCCTTCAATCCCTGTGGGATCGACCTCACTCCCGTGAGTTATTATTACTTGATGCGACCCGGTGCACTTGCCGGTTAGATTTGGGTGTTTTGGAGAAATTCATTTTTCCACAAAAATATCCCATCACGTATGCACACGCCTGGTGCGGACGCACACTCTCATACACGCCCTCGGCTCACAGCGTTCGCACAGCATATGCATACGCACTATTGCCCATTTTCCTATCCGTGCATACGCACGAACGTTGGTGCGTAAGCACTCCCAATTCACCCCCTTCTGCTGGGAGCACCCGCACAGTTGGTGCATCCGCATCCCCCTACTCTTCGTTCCATTCTCTTTTCCTATTCTCTGAGCCACCATAAGCCCTCCTCTTTTTCGTTTCAACTTCTCCAACCACCAGAATCACCAGCGTCGAACCACCCACCAATACAACTACCGGAGATAGCCGCAGCCGCCGCGTCCTTTCCCCTCTCTTTTTCCTCTCTCCCTGTCTCAACCTCACCTCTTCTTCTCTTCCCCTTCCCTGTCCCATTTCCCGTTCACTTTTCTCTGCCAGCAGCTCCGCGAGCCCAGCACCACTGTCGCCTTCCGTTTTAGCTGCCGACCACAACCCACACCGTCGCACCCCTTTCTTTTCTTCTTTCCCTCTTCTCTTTTCTCCATCGAAACCCAGTTCTCTTCGCGCCAACCCCTGCTTCACCGTGAACCAGCCTCTAGCCATCGCGACATTACCCTCCTCCCACCTCTCACTGGCCAAACCACCACCGTGAACCACTGTAGCCTCCACCATTGACGAGCCACGGCGACCTAGCCCTCTTTCCTCCCCACACATGAGCTCCTTCCCCCTGTTGCTCTTCACTGCCTTCGAAGGCCAGAACAGGGCAAGTCCCTTGTTTCTTTGTTGCGCCCCTCCTCCGATGCTGCCATTGGAGCAGCTCCACCACCAGGCCAGCTGAGTTGCTCCAGCCGTTCACTCACCATCATCAACCTTCTTCTTCTCCTTCCTTTCCTCTGTTCCAATTCTTCTTCCCAGGTTCACATTTTTTTAATTGAGTTCTGTTTCAGTCATTAGTTTACTGTTAGTTAATTTTGTTTAGCTTAATTTAGTTAGTTAATGCATGTTTAGTTCATTAGGTCGTTAGAGAATCTGGCATGGATAGTGGATTTAGGTTTGTTTTTAATAACACTACTATTTGGAAATGTTTTGTTTCATTGATTTGCTCTGTGCTAATTTGATTTGTTGATGCTGCTGCATAGTCTTATTGCTGCTGCATAGTCTTATTGCTGCTTTATCCTTGTTCATGGCTGTTAATTGGAAGGCACAAGTGCTGGATTTCTTATGCAGTGATAGTCTTGACCAAATTCTCAGTTTAAGATCTTATTGCTGCTAAGTTCCTATTTCAATTTAAACTTCATTGTTTAATTCAGTGATGCTTAATTGTTTAAACTCATGCTGCCTACTTGTGATTGATTATTGAATTCAATGAAAGGAATGCTGACTGAATCAATTACTGTTGTTCCTTGTGCTATTTTGGAACTATGTTTTTAGGCCATTATTTTTCTGTTATTTGTCCAACAAAAAGAATGCTGCTGCCTGGTTATCTGTTTTTGCTGAGTGTTGTTGGCTGAGTTCCTTGTTAAATTTGCACTTCTTTGTTGGATTCAATTATGCTTAATTTTTTGAACTCATGCTGCTTCTGGAATGGTTATTGAACTCAATGAAAAGAATGCTGCTTGATGCTGTTGGTTGGGTTTAAATTGTTATTGATGTTATGTTGCTATTTTATTGATTTACTTTTGTGCTAAACTTGATTGTTTGATGCTGCTGCATAGTTGTATTACTGCCTTATTCTTGTTGAAGGCTTCTGCTGGAATGATGGTGATTTTCTTGAATTTGAATTCAATTGTCAATTGCTCCATTTCAATTTTCCATTTTGTTCTTGCTTCAAGATTGATTGCTGCTAATGTTTTCTTTCAATTTTGCACCTGAGTGTTTGAATTCAGCTTGCCTGCTTGTTAATTGGTTCATTATTTTGGTGCTATATTTTTTGTTCTTGCTGTATTTTGGCTCACTTTCTGATTTCCTATGAAGCCATATATGATTTTTGTGAATTTAAGTGTCATGGGAAATTTGATTTGATTGTTTGAATTTGAGAAATAGGCCAATTTACTGTTGAAATGCTGCTGGATTTTCCATAACATTGTTTCATTAAATGACATTGTGTTACTTGGTGAAACAAGATTATGTTTGATAGAATTATGTGTCAAAAAGAATCTTGTTTGCTAAATGGTTTTGGAAATTTTCTCAAGGACTTTCTTGCAACTTTTGGTCAATACTTCAACTTATTTGCTTGCTTTCAATTGTACATTATTCTTGAGCTTTAAATGAGTTTTACATTAATTTTTAAATTGACCATTAACTTAGTCTTCGTGCCTCATTGAATTTGGTGTTCAAATGTTCTTTGGCTTACTTGTTTCTCTATGTTTCTAACTTAGTCAACACCAAATTGTTTTAACTTATGCCAATTTACTTGTGATTGATATTTACCTGATTATGTGCTCTACACATGCATTTGCATTACTTCTGTTGGTATTTTGAATTGTTGAGAAGTGAATACAAACTTGCTTGTTTTGAAACTTTAGAAACTATTTGAAATTAAGGAAATTTTTTACTATGCACCTAACTTTTGAATTTTTGCTTTTTTTCATTTCTTTAACTATTTTTTTTCCTCCTTTTCAGTTGATTTTCTACCTTTGTTTCCTCTTGTACATGCTCTCTGGTTTGCTCCATCCGGTTTGTATTGATGGGCTTATTCTCTCCAATGGATATATCTCCATGTATGATAATTCCTGTTGAATTGCATAGGTGACAGATGATGTGTGGGAATGCTAACCTGGCATTGGTGTGAGGAATCACCTCATGTACTTCCACCTCAGTTCCAACGATGATGCAATGAATCATGATGGCTTTGTCAATGGTCACTTCTGACCGGTTGCTCGTAGGGATAATGGATCTTTGGATGAATACCAACCATCCTCTAGCTATGGGCTTTAAGTCAACCCTTCTTAACTGAATAGGCTTGCCTTGGCAATCCTTTTTCTACTGTGCGCCTTCTACACAGATGTCTGGGAGCACTTGATCCAATCGCTGATCAAAATTTACTCTCCTAGTGTAAGAATGATGATCTCCTTACAATAGAGGCAAGTTGAATGCCAACCTCACACTTTCTGGGCTAAAATCTAAGATTCTTCCTCAGACCATGGTTATCCAATTCCTTGGATTTAGGTTCACACAAGTGTCATGGTGATCCAATTTCTTGCACCATGAGAATCCTAACCTCGTGAATGGGATTGGTTAGGACTTCCCAACCTCTTCTCCGGATCTCTCTTTGGATCTCTGGATACTCATTCTTCTTGAGCATGAAATGGACCTCAGGGATCACTTTCTTCTCAGCCACTACTTCATAGAAGTGGACATGATCAACTTTGGTGATGAATCTCTCCATCTTCCAAGATTCAGAGGGATTGGCTACTGCCTTTCCTTTCCTCTTCCTAGAGGAGTCTCCAACCTTGGGTGCCATGAATGGTAATGAAAAGGAAAAAAGCTATGCTTTTCCAACACCAAACTTAAAACTTCGCTCGTCCTCGAGCAAAATTAAGGTAAGAAGAAGAAGAAAATAGAAGGATAAAGAGGGAGAGAGAGGGCTCGGCCTTGTGGGTGTATTATGGTATGAGAGAGGTGTGTGTATGAAGGGTTATGGAGAGGGGTATTTATAGGAGTGGGGAGTGGGTAGTTTTGGCCAAGGGTGGTTTTGGGTGGGAAATTGGATTTTGAAGTGGGTGGGGGTAGTGGGAGTTATGATGGTTTGGGGAAGTGGTATGAATGTGATTGGGCTAGGGTTTTTAGGGAAGTGTGTTTGGGGAAGTGTGAAAGTAGGTAGGGTTAAGTGGGGTAGGTGAAGATGCTGTGGGACCCACTAGTCTTGAGAGGCTAGGGAATTTCAGATTCCCTACTTCTCTGTATTGGCGTTTGAATGCCCAGGGGCTGCTCCCTGGCTGGCGTTCAATGCCAGCAATGCTGCCCATGATGGGTGTTGGACGCCCAATGAGGGCTTCCTCACTGGCGTTCAACTTTGACACTACATCTAGAGTGCCCTGTTTTCACTGCTGTGAATTCTGTCTCTTGACTGATGTATATGATCATGAATCTGACAACTGAAAAGAAAAACAAAATAAAGGAAAAATAAATATGGTTGAGTAAGGTTAGGTTGCCTCCCAACAAGCGCTTCGTTAACGTCACTAGCTTGACCTTTAGCTCTTCTTGGAGGAGAGTATGGGCTTATATTTTTGCCCCTTGCAGTGAATCTTCTTCTTGTCCTCTCATGAATGAGCTCTACAAGCTCTAGAGATAGGACACGACTCACTGTATGTGGTAGGACTGGATTCTTGGTGAAGACAATTCTCATGACAGGTGAGAAGCCTTCTGTTGGAATTTTCTTGTCTTTCTAGCCTTTAGGTACTTTCTTTTTAGTACCTTTGTGCTTAGAGCTTGTTGAGGGCTACCCAACACCAAACATAGGTTTGATGTCTGGGGGCTCTACAGAGCTTTGCACAGAGAGAGAGGGTTCGCACACTAAGTGTTGTACAGTTGGCTCTCTTTTAGGGGGAGAATTGGGATGAGTGATGACTTGCATCATCAACCTCTTTCTCCTATCTAAAAGGACCATAAAAAGAGTGTAGTCTCATTCAATCAATGCGATTTCATGAGTTAAATAAAGAATATTATGGAACATTGCTTTGAAATGTGTTTTATTTGGATTCCAGGTGAAAAAGCAACAAAAGAAGAAGGAAACAAGAAAAGTGTGCTGGGCGTGTGTACTGGACATGCCACTTGGTGAAAACACCAACAAATTCAATGGGCGTGGCACGCCAGTTGACAATTACAGAGAAGCAAAGAGGAAGAATTTATATAGGTGTGGCATGCTAGTTGTCAAGACCAGAGAAGAGTCCATCAAGCTTTCAATGGGCGTGGCACGCCAAGGCCAGGCGTGGCACGCCAACTATATTTTCAAGAGAAGCATCATTGGAGTTTTACTATGGGCGTGGCACGCCAACTATATATTCCAGAGACCATCTTTGAAGACACACAAAGGGGCGTGGCATGCCAGGTTGGGCGTGGCACGCCAATTCCATTATACACACTAGGTGTGCCACATGGGCTCGAAGGCGTGGCACGCCAGTTCATTGTTCCAGAGAAGAAAGATGAAGGTTCAATACTAGGCATGCCACTTGGGGTCGAAGGCGTGGCACGCCAACCCTATTTGTGTCTTGGGCATTCCACTTAGGTTCTAGGCGTGGCACGGCAAGCTTGGAGAAGCTCAACACCAAAATGGGCATGCCACTTGAGGTTGAAGGCATGGCACGCCAGTTCAATTAAGCAGAGAGGAATAGAAGGCTAAGCATACTAGGTGTGCCACTTAGGGTCGAAGGCGTGGCACACCAACCTTGCTCGAGTCTGGGGCGTGCCACTTGAGTTCTAGGCATGACACGCCAAGCTTGAAGAGTTCAAATACCAACACTGGGCGTGCCACTTGAGCTCGAAGGCGTGGCATGCCAACACAAGCTCACAAGTAAAAAAGAAGACTGGACGTGCTGATGACAAGTCATCTTAGGCTAGTTTCACAAGCCTATTTCATTAGTTTTTATTTACTTTTCATGCATTTTTAGGCAACAAATAAGTGTTTGATTGAGAATTTCATGCTTGTCTTGATTCAATCAAACATTGGTAATTTTATGCAATTTCATTAGATTTCTTGTAAGATTTAGTTGATAATATGAAAGATGCAAGATTTGATGATCATGCCAAGGCTTTGATGTTTTTGTTTGGTTGATTTCAGGTGAAAAATAAAGAGGAAGAAGGGCAGAGCAGAGTAACATTGCGTTCAAAGAAAGAATGCTGATAACCCCGTTCTTAGGGTTTATCACGTATAGAATCTACGGGTTTTACCAATGATCTTCCACACTTATTCATATAAAATTGCGTGATTTTGTGTTCCTTCCCCCATTTTGCCTCATAGGTGAAAATATGCTTCTTTTGCATCAAAATTGATATATTGTAATCCTCCTCTATTACCATTAGATGCCTTGATCCATTTGTTAAGTGATTTCAAAAGTTACAGGGCAAAAATGGCTAAGAGGAATGAAGGAAGCATGCATGAATGGAGGGATCATGGAACAAATTGAAGATTTGGATTTTGGACATGCACGCGTACGCGCACCCTACGCGTATGCATAGATGCGCACATCCAAAGCCAGCGCAGTGGAGCTGAGCGAGGAGCTGGTGCGCTTATATGGCTGGGCCATTTTCCCTATGACGCTCGCGCGCACCATACGCCTGCGCGCAGATCGCAAAAGACCCCAGGGACGCGTACGCGCACCGTGCGCGAACGCGTCGATATGCGCACTTGATTTTTTAAGAGAAACACGTGCCCAGCGATTTCAAGGAGTACCCTGTTTTGGAGCAGATTTTGGAGGGAAAAGCTTAAGAAGACCAATGATTAAGAGTGTTAGGACAATTAGTCATAATTCTATATATTTTAGGGAGTTAGTTACATTTTGTTTTTAGAGAGAGAAACTCCAACTTCTCTCTAGAATTTCACTTCCTCCATTGCAATTCTCCTTTGATTTCTTGGTGGAATCCATTTTTAATTCACTCTTGCTTTGGTACAAGTTGTAGATCTACTCTTCTTCTACTCTTAATTGATGCTCTTTTGATTCAATTTCTTAGATCTAGATTTGGTTGACTTTGTTAGTTTGAATTTGGATTAATGAATTGAAGTTTCACTCAATTGTTTTATTGTTGATGATTGTTTGGATTAGATAGCTTTAATACAATTCTCTTCTTTTAATATACATCATGTTTCTTATGATTGCCTACCAATTATTTGTGATAATGACAACCCTAGTTATAGAGTAGATTTCCCTTACTTGGCTTAGGGGTTGAGTTATTAGAGACACTTGAATAGTGGATAGCAATTGTGGATTATGAATTGAGAAGTTGCTAATTGACTTGGAGTGCACTAAAGCTAGACTTCCTTAGGGTGAGACTAGGACTTGTGACTCAAGTTAGTTACTCTCACTTGACTTTCCTCCATTGTTAGAGGGTTAACTAAGTGAAGCAATAATCAATCCTTATCATAATTGAAGGAAACTATAATGATGGAACTTCCAATGCATACCCTTGGCCAAGGCTTTTTTTTTTCAATTAATTGTTGTTTGCTTTTGTTAGCTTGAATTCTTGCACCAACTCTCAAAACCATAAAAGCTTTCCTAATCAATGATACGCATTCTAAGGCAATTCCTAGGGAAGACAACCCGAGATCAATACTCTCGGTCATAGATTTTAGAATTGTTTGATGCGATATTTGCGTGTTGGTTAGACTATACTCACGATTAGATATATTGATAGTTTCCAACCGGCATACGAATATTTCCGTTCATCAAAATGGCGCCGTTGTCGGGGAATTGCTTATTTGTGACATTCTATTGGTTAGTGTGAATATGTTAATATGTGAATATTTGTATTTTTTCTCTTGAATGATTGCTTGTTTGATTGTTACATAGGACTAGATTTTGCTTAGACACCAATTAATGTCATGAGTTTCTTTTCCCCTTCATTGTATGATGCGTTCACTACCAAATCCGAGCTTAGCACCATTTGATTCGGAAATTGAAAGAACTTTGCTTCATATTAGGCAAGCTCGAAGGCGGTTAGCCTTTGAGGAAGGTGAAAAGGTTCTTACCAATTCACCAACCACATCATCATCATCCAACGAAGGCACTAATTACTCTTCCGTTGATACTACTAATAGTTCTTCTTTTGATCAAGGTTTTGACAACATGGCTGCTCCAAGGAGAGTTACTCTCAAGGAAGTGAGTGCACCAGGCTTTGTTCTCCAACCCCTCCATGTGCTTCATCCCAACTTGAATGCAAACTTTGAACTCAAGAACGCTCTCATCAATCTCTTACCAAAGTTCCATGGACTTTCCGCACAAGATCCAATTAGACACCTCATGGATTTTCATGGTGTATGCTCGACTACTAAGCGGGAAGGGTCCGATGAAGTGGCTATATGGTTGTTTGCCTTCCCTTTTTCTCTTGAGGGAAGAGCCAATGAGTGGTTCTATACCTTACCTAGTAATGTTGTGTCCGATTGGGACTTGCTTAGGAGAGGATTCCTTGATAAATTTATGCCCAGAGAAATGACGGACAAACTAAGGAAGGAGATCTCATGTATTGTACAAGGCAAGACGAAAACTCTATATGAATATTGGGAGTGGTTCCGCAAACTTCTTGACTCATGTCTGAATTACATGCTTGACACTCAAGTATTGCTTGGTTATGTGTGCCAAGGCATGAGAGAGCAAGATAAGAATCTATTGGATGCCTCAAGCAACGGTTCTTTGTCTAAGTATAAAACAGCGGAGGAGGCATGGCAACTCATTACCGACTTAGCCGAATCCACTCAACATGCTAGGCGGAGAGTCAACCGCCTAAAGGCCGTGAATAAAGTCTCTTTAAATGGTGAGACCGCTACCCTTACTAAGACCTTGTGTCAGATGACAAGCCTTCTAAAGCAACTCCAAGTGAATCAACAACCTCCATCCCAACAACAACCACTACCTCCTCAACACCAACAAAGCCAACAATTGGTCCCCCAAAAAGTATGTGGCATTTGTTCATGTTACTCCCACTACATAGATGAGTGTCCAAGTCTCCAAGAAGATAACACTCTAGTGGCTACCCACAACTTTTATGATCGCTCCTACTATGAACGTGCTAATCAAGGATACCATTCACAAGGGAGCAATTACAACCAAGGGTACCCCCAACATGGAGGCAATTATAACCAAGGGAGTAACAACTTTAATCAAGGTTGACGGGACAATTATCAACAAGGGGTAGGGACAACGGAGGCAACCAAAGATGGAACAACAATACTCCACAAAACCGCTATTCACAAAACCCTCCAAACCAACAACCAAACCAAGGAAGAAACTACCAAACCTACATACCACCTCATAGACAACTACCTCAACCCAACTAACCCCAAGCACCACAAATCACATACACTTCCACATCTCCAAATCAAGATGACACACTTCGGTCCATACTCTAAGGACAAAAAGAACTCCAAAACACACTCAAATTAAGTCTCAATGGTCTCACTTCCACCCTCCAAGCACTCATTGCTCGCATGGAGCCACCTTCCACTTCCACTCCTCAAACCTCAAATCCTAGTGCCATGCCTTCTCAACCTCTACCCAACCCCAAGGGTAGCATCAACGCCGTAACCTTGAGGTCTGGGACTCAATTGAAAGAGAGGGACTGACGATAGAATTTTTGCCAGTAAAGAATTTTAATAAAACAGTCGCGTTGTAGATATAGTTTCTAAACCAACAAAAATCCCTTCGTACAAACGTTTTGGTTGTCACAAGTAACAAACCCCTTAAAAATTGATAACCGAAGTATTCAAACCTCGGGTCATCTTCTCAAGGAACTGCAGGGGAGTATGTTCTTATTATTGGTTATGGAGATTGTAAATTTGGGGTTTGAAGAATGAGGAACAAATATGACAAATAATTTAAATGGCAATTAAAAATAAATAAATACTGTAAAGCAAACTTTTGGCAAGGTATGAGAAATTAGAGGTCCTATCCCGGCTATCCTTATCAATGATGATAATAATTGAATCTTAATTCCACTTCGTTAGCCTTTACTAATATAAAGGAAGGTCAACGGATTAACTGGTTTGATCTTCGGATCCTATTTATTTCCTAAGAAAAGATTGGGATTATTGAAGTTCAATTCAATTAACAAGATAACAATTATCAATCGTGTTTGAGTTTGACAACTCCTGAGTTACTGATTTCTTAACCAAAACCAAAGGGGGATGTAAATCTACTGGAATAAAAATGTCTTCAGAGTAAAAGCAACAATAGCATAAATAAAAGAAATCAATGTTAAACTGAAATACCTCAAATAACATTAATAAAAGAGTGATATATAACATGAAAGGATTCACAAAGTAACTTGCAAAAGTAAATAAAAGGAATATTGAACCTGACCAAAAGAGATAATCCTGAAAGCGAATAAAAATCCTAAATCTAAATCCTAATCCTAAAGAGAGAGGAGAGAACCTCTCTCAAAGCTAAATCTAAATCATGGAAAGTAAAAATTGGCGAGCTCTCCTTGAATGGATGCATTCCCTCACTTCATAACCTCTGGTCTATGTCTTCTGGACTTGGATTTGGGCTAAAAAGGGCTTCAGAAATCGCTGGGAGCATTTTCTGCAATTTCTGGTGCATGGCCTCTGTCACGTGTCCACGTGGGTCACGCGGTCGCGTCGTTCGGAGCTTTTCCTTACCACGCGGTTGCGTCAGTCATGCGACCGCGTCATATGCATTCTGCTTAAGGCGCGCGGTCGCATTAGTCATGCGGCCGCGTCGCTGTTGATTTGCGCTTGGCACGCGATCGCGTCGTCCATGCGATCGCGTGGATGCCAGTTTCTTCAGAAACTCCATTTTGCGCTTTCCTTCCATTTTTGTATGTTTCCTTTCCATCCTTTAAGTCATTCCTGCCTTAGAGGATCTGAAACTACTCAACACACTAATCACGGCATCGAATGGAAATAAAGGTAATTAAAATAATTAATTTAAAAGCATAGGAAACATGTTTTTCACATACATCACATAATAAGGAAGGGAAAGTAAAACCATGCAATTAATATGAATAAGTGGGTAAAAGGGTTGAATAAATCACTCAAACTAAGCACAAAATATGTCATAAAATATGGGTTTATCAACCTCCCCACACTTAAACAATAGCATGTCCTCATGCTAAGTCCAAGGTAATGATAAAGTGGGGAAATGTCATGCAATGCAATCTAACCTAAATGCAACTACCTAAATGAGTCATGCATCATGCAATTCTAATTTTTATCCACTCACTTGTATATAAGGCTTGCATGTAGTTGAATTAATTCACATTCTTAAGGAGTCATCATATACATATATATATATATAGCCTAACCTTAGATAGTAATATAGTTCCTTTACAATTGAGATGGGAGAGAAAAGCATTTTACAAATTTGCAAGACAATTAAATAATTTAAACTGAGATAAATTTTAATGAGCTATTGAACCCTCACTAGATTTGTGTTTACTCTCTAGTCACTCAGTGTTTATTGGGTTAATCACTCAATTCTTCTTTTTATTCTTCCTTTCTATAACTTTGTTTTTCATCTAACCAATCAAAAATTATAGAATATAAACATACCAAAAATCATGAGGTCTTTAATTAAGGTTGTAATAGGGCCAAGGTAAAGGTAAGGATATATGTATAAGGCTAAGTGAGCTAATAAGTGAATCCTCGATTAGACTAAAATCTCACCTAACATACATACTTAGTAAAACAAAGCTACTTTACCTATTTTCCCATCTTTTCCCACTTTTGATGTTACATGCTCATGTTTCAATTTTTATTTTTATCCCATGTGCATTGCTTTTATTTTTGCATTTGGGGAATTCTTTTGTATCCCCTTATTCATATGCTTGAAAAATAAATAACTCTCTTTTTTTTTTGAATGAACATGGTAATTCTTTCAATTTGATTTCTCATGAGCATGCTTCCCAAAAATTCTCATTTTGATTTATTTTTGTTCTTTTCAACTCTTCTACCTTTTATCATCCATGTTCCCAATAGGTTTCCCACATTTTTAAACTATTCATAATTTTCTATCTTAAGCTAACCAAGGATTCAACTTGGGATTTTTATTTGTTTTTCTGCTTAAGGCTAGTAATGTGGTTTATAGAATAAAAAGCGGATTTAAAGGCTCAAGGGGGCTAACAAGGGTGATGTGAAAGGTAGGTTATTTTGGGATAAAGTGAGCTAAAATCAAACAATGGCCTCAGTCACTCTCTTGGTATGTATCTTTATATTCTATAATCGGACATATAGATTAAAACAAAGTAAAGAACATCAGAATATAAAAGAAGGGCGGAACACACAGGAATAAAAATTATGGTTTGAACGTAACCATACAATTAAGCTCAAAACTCACAGGCTGTATGTTCTCTAGCTTAAAAATCATTTATCAGTTATGTATGTCATGCAGGTTTAAAAATTCCCATTATTCTCAATGTAAAACTTAAGGTGGCTTTAAAGTTCTAGTGTTTCTCCTTGATGAAATGTTGTTAACTAACTAACATGTAATGCTATATATACAAGGTGTGTGGATTGTTTTAATTCTGTTAAAGTCTCTAGTTTACTTCCTTTCTATATTTTCAATTTAAACTAAGCTATCATATGCTAAAAGGGTAAACTATACTAATTAATCCACAATTTCTATAACTACTAAGTTAGAATTGCAAGCTAAACTAAATAACTAAAATATGAACTAAAGTGCAAAATGCAGAAATAGAATGAAAATACATAAAAGTAGCAGTGTATAAGTACTCAGAAAATAAAAATAAAAATAAAGAGGAAAATACAGAAAAATATCCAAAATAAAAGAAAAAGAGTCTATAGTGGTTCACAAAAATAATACGCCAGAGATGGCGACCTCCCCACACTTAAAATGAAGCATCGTCCCTGATGCTCACTCAAGCAGGGTGTGAAGGGGTGTCATCACTGAAAGGGATGGTAGCTGGGGTCTCTGTGGTGGTGACTGGCTGAGGGTCTGACTGCTGCGGAGGAGGGGCTGTCTGAATGGGATCTCGGGTCCTACAGCCTGAATATGATGCTCAGCCACCTGCTGTGATGCGGCCTGCTCGGCCTCCTGAAGTGGAATGTCCTCTGCCTCGGGCACATCTGCCTCCTCCTCAGATGCCTCGGATGGTGTGTCAGGCTCGGAGGGGATGTCGCCGGATCGTATCATCAGCTTCAGGTGCTCATAGCGTTGCTTGTTGCGACGCTCCATCTGGTCAAGTCGTCGAAACAAGCGGTGCACTAGATGATAGATGGGCTCTGGGGCAGGTGGAGGTACAGTGGTGGTGGCAGGTATGGCTGTAGAGGAAGAGGGGCTGGCAGAAGGTGTGGCTGTCTCAGCAGTGGCAGTCAGGAATGGAGGTCTGTAGCCTAAGGCCAGAAAGTTTCTGCTGTGCGGGATAATCTTCTTGCACTCTGCAGCAGGTGGCCTCTCATCAGCATCCTCCCATGGCACGTCAGCTCGACGGCCTAGCTATGTAACTAGATAGGGAAAGGGAAGAGTGCCTTGAACGTGGACCCTGGCCATATAGTGCCGGATAAAGCGTGGCAGGTACAGGTCCTTACCCTCCAGCACACACCAAAGGAGGGTGATCATAGCGGCTGGTATCTCAATCTCGTGAGTACTCGGCATAATGTAGTTGCTGAATATCCGATGCCATAGCCGAGCCTCATCGTTCAGGTAAATCCGCTTGATCCCCTTGGGCATGGTGGTGTTCTGACCCATGATCCAAGGAACTGTCGGGTCAAGGGCGATCCTCGCCTTTACTACATCCTAGTCAAATCGCATAACGCGCATATCCTCCTCAGCTTTCTGATAACCATCTATCTGATCAGTCTTAGGCAGAAGTTTCAGAACATCTTCTATCGCCTCCTCAGTAACTAGAATCTGCTTCCCTCTGAGGTTCAATGCATCTAGGGAAGTTTTGAAGTAGTTGCAGTAGAATTCCCTAACCCAAGATGCATTGACCTCTGTCAGGTTTCTCTCCAGGAAGAACCAGCCTCTTTGTTTGATTTGATCAGAGGTGTACTGCTGGAGTTCTTCTGGGATCTTCAAAGTTCTCTCCAGGTATAGGTTCCTGGAGGTTACAAACACCGGATACTTAAGCTCATAGTATCGGTTTGCAAATTTAATCGGATCAGTGGCGGGAAGTAGCTGGTCGGCCTTCTCCTGCGGGGTGAAGTTTTTCTCCCGCCAGGAGGCATCATGCATGAGATCTATGATAGACAAAGATGATTCTCCTCTTTTACGTTTGCCAGTGGTAGCCTTTCCTTTTCCCTTTCTTTGGGAATCTGAGATCCTGAAAAACAGAAAATCAGGATATAATAAAAATAGGAAAACAAATAGGCAAATAGTCAAAAGAAACACAAAGTGGCAAAGGAGAATTAGAATGAGGTAAATGATTTAAGTGAATGTGCATTAAGGATTGTATAGGAGTGAAAAGTTTGAAAGGAAGAATTCACAATCCAAAATGTAATAGAAGGCATGTTAAGTAGGAAAAATTATCAGTATGCCATGGTTAGAAAGTTAAAAGAAAGTGAAAAACCAGAAAAGACATTTTAAAAGGTGAGTATGGTTAGAATTGAAAAAGAGTGTCAGAAAATTAGAATTAGTGAGTTAGTAAAAAATGGGTTAAGGTAAGTGGCATAAGGATAAGTTTTTTAAGTAACAAGCATTCACAATTAGAAGCGATAAGTAACTCAAAACCAAACAAGGAAAACAAGTGGATAATATTCAGATAGATATAGAAATAACAAAAAATAGAATCAAACATCAAAATTGCAATTTAGAACCAGGAGATCAAAGAAAATAAGAATGCGTGCCTAAGCATTCATGAATTGGTTTGGGGAAATATAAGGAAAGCACAGTTGAAAATGCCAAAACCAAGACATGAAGGGAAATATTTTACAGAAATTTAGGCAGCATTCCGGCTAAAATTGGACTATCCCGGAAAATAAACAGCATAGAATAGTTCATATGAATCAAAAATAAAGCTGCAATTACATATAAAGAGTATGATCATGAAAAGTCAGAGTAAAGAGCAGCATGAAATAAGAAATTACGGCATATGAACTAACATCATAGCAGCAGCAGGATTGCGAAAACATAAAACAATAAACACGAACGATGCAACTAAACAGACCTAAATCCACTAACCACATCCTAGGCTACCTAACAACCTAAAATCCACTACAGCACGCATATCTAACTAGCCTAAAATATGAACATAAACAGAAAGATATGAACTAACTATGGATAGATAAAAGGGTGACGTTTTGCGGAACCTGGAAGGCCGTAGAATGAGATTGGGCAGAAAGGTGGCTGGCGGTGGTTGGTGGTGCACGGAGGAGCAGTGGCGGAGAAGGGGGAAAGAGGAAGAAAGAAGGGGAGGGAGGAAGGGGGGAAAGGTGGCGGCGGCGTCTGGGAGGTCGGCGGCGTCTGGGGGTGGCGGTGGTGGTGGCTGGGTGGTGGTGGTTGGATAGGAGAAGAGAGAAGGGAGGGGAGGGGGTTCAGGGGGGCGCGATAATAGGGTTTCGCGTGACCTGGGGGGTTATAAATTTGATGGTGACTGGGTGGTGGTGGTTAGATTGGAGAAGAGAGAAGGGAGGGGAGGGGGTTCAGGGGGGGCGCGATAATAGGGTTTCGCGTGACCTGGGGGGTTATAAATTTGAATCCACGCGGCCGCGTGGGGCACGCGGTCGCGTTGCTGGTGCGAAATGGGGGGTGACGCGATCGCCTGGGACATGCGATCACGTCGCTGGAATTTGTGCTAAACGCACGAATCCAGCGTCGTTCCAGCCCAACTCTCTGTCTACTTTTGGGATTTGTGCAATCTTGCGACGCGATCGCGTGGGTCATTTTGTGCTAGACGCACAATGGCCGCACGATTCCAGCCCAACTTTCTGGACGTTGGATCCTTACGCCGATTTCCATATCACGCGGCCACGTGGGTGACGCGGTCGCGTGGGTAGTGTTCTTCGCAATTGACGCGATCGCATGGGTGATGCGGTCGCGTCGCACACCACTCTTTTTTTTATACAGAATGCAGAATGCAGTGCTTAATGTGAATGCTATGCATGATTCCAGGTTCAATAAAATAAAATAAAATTCAAAAACAAACAAAATTAAATAAAATTAAAATTGCAAAAGGAATGATCTTACCATGGTGGGTTGTCTCCCACCTAGCACTTTTAGTTAAAGTCCTTAAGTTGGACATTGAAAGAGCTTCCTGCTATGGCGGCTTATGCTTAAATTCATCCAGAAATCTCCACCAATGCTTGGAATGCCAATAGCCTCCAGGGTCCCAAACTAGGCATGTAAAGATTCTGAGCAGCTTCAAACAGAGTCTCAGGCTCCCGGGGTGACGAATGTCAGAATAGATTCCATGATCCCAAGCCTTGTTTTTAAATCCGCCTCCGTCTTGATCTATATTTTTCCATCCGGGCGGTTTAGAAAGTAGATTCTTACCATAGTAACCAAACGTTTTCCGAGATCCATTCAATTGAACATGATACCAATCTGTGCACTTCAAGTTGAAGCGTGGAACCTTATTGAACCTTGTACACCAGCTCTGAGTACGAGCCATTTCCCTCTTATTCTTAAAGCCACAGAGAGCTCTAAGCTGGCCATCTGTTTCAAGCAAACCATATTCAAGTGAAAAAGTAAAGTTAAAGGTTAAGGATTGTACCCACTTGAAGCTTGTATTGGGCAGTAATGGCCTTGGGGTAGGTGTTTCTGGTGGTTCTGTAAGTTCTACTCCCTTGTGCTCTTCTGTGAATTCCTCCACTTCTTCGCAAGATTCTTCAAATGCATCTGTATCCTGGTCAAAGTCTTCTATGTCTTCCTCATCACTCGAGTCATAGATTGGAGGTTGAGAGAAATCTACCTCTGCATTATCTTCGTATTCATTTGGGGAAGATTCTTCGATCTCAGATAATTCACTTGCGGATGCAAGTTTATTACTAACAGAGCTTGACTTGTGACTATCATCATCAAGGGAATTTGTGTCCTGGGTTATTCCGTCTAGTTCTTCATAAACGACTTGCCTCGAGGATTGTGCTCTATCCTCCTTAGCATCAATTGTAGTGTCCTCGACGGATTTCTCTTCAGCTCTGGATTCCCATGGAGGTTCAACATCTCCTAGATCTTCAACCAACTCTTCTTCTTGCATAATGACAGCTTCTTCCACTTGTTCTAGTATGAATTCATTCTCTGTCTTGTCCACTGGAGTTTCTAGTATTTCCTTCATGCTACGCTCTTCGTTAGATTGTCCACATGGGGTTGTGGTTGGTCCTTGAATGTTCGCGCGTCTATAAGCTAATTGAATTACTGCTTGCTCCAGTTGTCGAATGGTTGTTTGAAGTTTATTTACTGTTTCCTTGAGGCGAACTTCTGATTCTCTGGGTGATCGATTTGGACATGAAACATAGGGAAGTGGTGGTGCTTGGGAGTGATTGGATTGGAACTGGGGTAGGAAAGGATCATACGGTGGCGAATGGTGAAGAGAAGCTTGTGAGTGTGGTGGTTCGAGGTTATGTTGAGAGGATGGTCTATAGGCACGGGGTAGGGCTTGTTGGTAGTTACAAGGTTGTCTACCATATCTTTCAGCGGGGCATGCATTGTAGAATGGTCGTTGTCCGTGATATCTTGGAGGGTGTTGATGCCTAAAGGGTTGATTAGATCCTCTTGGCTCCATCCATCCTTGATTGGTCTGACCTTGATGCATAATCCTGCTGTAACTTCTATTTCCTTCAACAAAGTTAGAACCAAACTCAAAGCGAGAGGGGTGAGAGTTCATAGTAGAAAATGAAATTGAAAAGAAAAAAAACAGAAATAAATAAACAAATAAAAGAAAATTATTTACAATAACCAATAATAAGGCACACATTAGCAGTTCCCCGGCAACGGCGCCATTTTGACGTTAGGATTTTTGCCAGTAAAGAATTTTAATAAAACAGTCGCGTTGTAGATATAGTTTCTAAACCAACAAAAATCCCTTCGTATAAATGTTTTCGTTGTCACAAGTAACAAACCCCTTAAAAATTGATAACCGAAGTATTCAAACCTCGGGTCGTCTTCTCAAGGAACTGCAGGGGAGTATGTTCTTATTATTACTTATGGAGATTGTAAATTTGGGGTTTCAAGAATGAGGAACAAATTTGACAAATAATTTAAATGGCAATTAAAAATAAATAAATACTGTAAAGCAAACTTTTGGCAAGGTATGAGAAATTAGAGGTCCTATCCCGGCTATCCTTATCAGTGATGATAATAATTGAATCTTAATTCCACTTCGTTAGCCTTTACTAATATAAAGGAAGGTCAAGGGATTAATTGGTTTGATATTCGGATTCTATTTATTTCCTAAGAAAAGATTGGGATTATTGAAGTTCAATTCAATTAACAAGATAACAATTATCAATCGTGTTTGAGTTTGACAACTCATGAGTTACTGATTTCTTAACCAAAACCAAAAGGGGAAGTAAATCTACTGGAATAAAAATGTCTTCAGAGTAAAAGTGACAATAGCATAAATAAAAGAAATCAATATTAAACTGAAATACCTCAACTAACATTAATAAAAGAGTGATCTGTAACATGAAAGGATTCATAAAGTAACTTGCAAAAGTAAATAAAAGGAATATTGAACCTGACCAAAAGAGATAATCCTGAAAGCGAATAAAAATCCTAAATCTAAATCCTAATCCTAAAGAGAGAGGAGAGAACCTCTCTCAAAGCTAAGTCTAAATCATTGAAAGTAAAAATTGGCGAGCTCTCCTTGAATGGATGCATTCCCTCACTTCATAACCTCTGGTCTATGCCTTCTGGACTTTGATTTGGGCCAAAAAGGGCTTCAGAAATCGCTGGGAGCGTTTTCTGCAATTTCTGGTGCGTGGCCTCTGTCACGCGTCCGCGTGGGTCACGCGGTCGCGTCGTTCGGAGCTTTTCCTTACCACGCGGTCGCGTCAGTCATGCGACTGCGTCATATGCATTCTGCTTAAGGCGCGCGGTCACGTTAGTCATGCGGCCGCGTCACTGTTGATTTGCGCTTGGCACGCAATCGCGTCGTCCATGCGATCGCGTGGATGCCAGTTTCTTCAGAAACTCTGTTTTGCGCTTTCCTTCCATTTTTGTATGTTGCCTTTCCATCCTTTAAGTCATTCCTGCCTTAGAGGATCTGAAACTACTCAACACACTAATCACGGCATCGAATGGAAACAAAGGTAATTAAAATAATTAATTTAAAAGCATAGGAAACATGTTTTTCACATACATCACATAATAAGGAAGGGAAAGTAAAACCATGCAATTAATATGAATAAGTGGGTAAAAGGGTTGAATAAATCACTCAAACTAAGCACAAAATATGTCATAAAATATGGGTTTATCAGGGACTTAAAGGCACCTAACCCAATAATAATTACTCAAGAGGAAGATGGAGTTGAGATAGAGGAGATAGAAGAGATAGAAGAGGAGGAAGAATCACATGTGATAGTTGAAGATGAAGACCCTCAACCAAGGAGTGAAGTCCCCATAAAGGAGCAAGTCTTAGAGGAAGTGGCTCCACCAATCCCATTTTCTACATTGGCAAGAAAAGCTAAGAAGCGTGTAGAACTTGACCTAAAAATGGTGGAAATGTTTAAGAAAGTGAAGGTAACTATCCCCCTGTTTGATGCTATACATCAAATGCCTAAATATGCAAAATTTCTTATGGACTTGTGTATGAACAAGGATAGAATTCATGAGTTCGAAACTATTCCATTGGGGAGTTCCATTTTGGCTGTAATGGGGGCCATTCCGGAAAAGTGTATTGATCCGGGCCCTTGTCTAGTCTCTTGTGTCATTGATGGAGTCCAATTCATTGATTGTATGTGTGACCTTGGTGCATGCGTTAGCATTATGCCTCTTTCCGTTTATCATCTATTGAAGCTTCCACCGTTGAAACGGTCGGCGGCTAGGTTTGTCTTGGCAGACAAGAGCATAATAACCGTGGTGGGTATTGCGGAAGATGTGTTGGTCAACATAAATAGTTTGATATTTCCAATTGATTTCCATATCATTGAGATGCCACCAAGTGAATCCGAGAGGAATCATCTATCCTACTTGGGAGGCCGTTCTTGAGGACCTATAGATTCAAGTTGGATGCCCATTCGGGAACCTACTCATTTGAGATAGATGGGAGAGTTGTAAGTTTTAGCCTAGAAGAAGCAATGAAGCACCCACCGGAGAACCATTCCATATTTCGGTGTGATTTAATTGACAACATTGTGGCCGAAGTGCATCATGCAAAGCTAGAAGAAAAACGTATGGTTGAAGAAGATAGTGAAGATCCAAGTGAAGAAGTTCAAGTGACAAGCCAAGAGCAAAAGCTAGAATTGAAGTCACTACCGCCCCACCTAAAGTACTCATACCTTGATGATGCCCACAAGTTCCTAGTGATCATAGCAAGGGAAGTAAGTCTTCAACAAGAAGAGAAGTTGCTGTGTGTTTTGAGGAAGACAACAGGGCAATAGGGTGGAGTTTGGCGGATCTAGTGGGGATAAGTCCCCAAGTGTGTGAGCACCGGATCTTTTTGGAAGAAGAAGCTAGACCCGTGAGACAACCTCAAAGGCAATTGAATCCTACCATTTTGGAGGTTGTCAAGAAAGAAGTAACACGGTTACTCGAGGCGGACATCATCTACCCTATTTCGGATAGTGAATGGGTGAGTCCCGTTCAAGTCGTTCCAAAGAAGGCCGGAGTAAGCACAATAAAAAATGAAAGCGGGGAGCTCATAGCGACACGGGTGCAAAACTCTTGGCGAGTATGTATAGACTACCGAAGGTTGAACTCGGCCACTAGAAAAGATCACTTTCCACTTCTGTTTGTCGATCAAATGCTTGATCGATTATCCGGTAAATTCCATTATTGCTATCTAGATGGCTATTCGGGATACTTCCAAATACACATTGCTCTAGAGGACCAAGAGAAAACAACATTCACTTGCCCCTTTGGAACTTATTCCTACAAGCGTATGCCATTCGGCTTATGCAATACACCGGCAACTTTCCAAAGATTCATGATGAGCAAATTTGCGGATTTTCTAGAGTAATGCATGGAGGTATCCATGGATGACTTCACGGTATATGGTGATTCTTTTGATCATTGCTTGGGCAATCTTCAAAAAGTCTTGGAAAGATGTACTAAAACTAACCTTGTCTTGAATTTTAAGAAGTGCCATTTCATGGTTAGGCAAGGAATTATTTTAGGACATATTGTTTCCAAGGATGGTATTTCCGTAGACCCGGAAAAGATTAATGTTATATCTAGCTTGCCTTACCCCTCTTCCGAGAGGGAAGTCCGTTCTTTCCTTGGACATGCAGGATTTTATCGGAGATTCATAAAGGACTTTAGTAAGGTAGCATTGCCTCTCTCAAGGTTGTTGCAAAAGGACATTGAGTTTGATTTAAGCAAGGAATGCATGGAGGCTTTTGACAAGATCAAGGTAGCATTGACCCAAGCTCCCATTGTGCGAGGGCCGGATTGGAGTCGGCCATTCGAAATATGTCATAGCCTATGCATCAAAAACACTAGATGGAGCCCAATCCAACTACACTACCACCGAAAAAGAACTTTTGGCCATTGTCTTTGCCTTGGACAAGTTCCGAGCATATCTACTCGGTTCAAAGGTGGTAGTGTACTAGGATCATGCAGCGTTAAAGTATTTGTTGGATAAGAAGGAATCCAAACCGAGATTGATTAGATGGATTTTATTGTTGCAAGAGTTTGACTTGGAAATTAGGGATAGGAGTGGTACGTAAAACCTAGTAGCGGACCACTTAAGTAGCCTTGAACACACAAAAGGCGATACCAATCCTATTAATGATTCTTTTCCCATTGAGGGCTTGCATGCAATCTCAGAAACAACTCCTTGGTATGCACCAATCGCCAATTACTTAGTATCTCGCTCCTTCCCTCCTAATCTCTCCAAACATCAAAGGGATAAGCTAAAAAGCGAATCCAAATACTATGTATGGGATGACCCATACCTTTGGAGATGTGGGGCGGATCAAGTAATTCGGAGGTGCATTCCACAAACCGAATTCCACTCAATCTTGGAAGCTTGCCACTCCTCCGAAGGAGGAGGCCATTTTGGACCTTAAAGAACGGCAAGGAAAATCCTAGATTGTGGCTTTTGGTGGCCAACTCTTTTCAAGGATTCTTCTCATTTTTGTAAATCTTGTTCTCAATGCATTAGATTTCGTAATATCTCCAAGAAGGATGAAATCCCCTAACAAACCATGCTATTTTGTGAGATTTTTGATGTGTGGGGAATTGACTTCATGGGGCCATTCCCAAATTCTAATGGTTTTCTCTACATTCTGCTTGCCATTGATTATGTGCCCAAATGGGTGGAAGCGATACCCACCCAAACTGATGATGCTAATGTGGTCCTTTCTTTTGTGAGAAACAATATCATTTGTAGATTTGGGTCGCCACGAGCAATCATGAGCGACCAAGGTTCACATTTTTGCAATAAGAGGATGGACGGGCTCATGAAGAAATATAGCAACATGCATAAAGTAGCCACGGACTACCACCCACAAAAAACGGCCAAGCCGAGGTTTCCAATTGAGAAATTAAACGCATCTTGGAGAGGATTGTGAAACCCAATAGGAAAGATTGGAGTGCTAAGCTCACCGATGCATTATGGGCCTACCGAACGACATACAAAACACCAATTGGCATAAGTCCCTTTCGGTTGGTATATGGCAAAGCTTGCCACTTACTGGTGGAGATAGAGAACAAGGCATATTGGGCCATCAAGGAATGCAATCCAAGTTTGGGTGGAGCTGGAGTTGAGAGGAAGCTACAACTAGCGGAGTTGGAATGTTTGAGGCTTGAAGGCTATGACAACTCTAGACTTTACAAAGAGAAAATGAAAGCCGTGCAGAATTTAAAGCCGGTGATCTAGTCCTTCTTTACAACTCTAGATTGAGATTGTTACCCGGCAAACTAAGGTCGAAATGGGAAGGCCCGTATCAAGTAGTGAAAGCGGAACCCTATGGGGTTTACCAATTGCGCCATCCCTCAAGTTCGGATATCTTCAAGGTCAATTGGCACCGTCTCAAGTTATATCATGGTGAGCAAATGAAGAGCAACAAGGAGATTGAGGTATTTCTTTTGGAAGATGCTCCTCTTGGCAAAGAGCAATGAGCTGGTGGAAGTCTAACTTAAGGACATTAAACAAAAGTGCTAGGTGGGAGACACCCCACCATGGTGAGATCTATCCTTTTTACCTTTTGTATATAGTTCTTGAACTCTTCATTGTTGTGTATTTGCTTAGCTATGACTTTGCTTGATTAAATATTGATTGTGAATACCTTGGATATTTTGTTCATGAAGACTTGCATTGATTTTTCAACAAATGAATTAATTGTATGGTAGAAGAACACCCCTCTTTAGGTTTTGCATTGATTTTGGGTGTTCTTGGCCTCTTTGGCTTGTTTGGCCATTGAATACATGATAATTGGGCATTATTCTACCCATTCAAAAAAAAGGGGGGGGGGGCACGCGTGCGCGCACTGCGCGCGTACGCGTCCTTAGGTCTTCGCAGCTTCTGGGTAATTTTCCAGAGAGTTGTGCAAAATCTGGGCCAGCTTTGAGCTCTGGGCATAACCAGCATCACGCGTGCGCGCACAATACGCGTACGCGTCCATAGCCATTTGCGCAAATGCACATGTACGCGCACTTGCCGCGTCCGCGCCACTACTGCGATTTGCAATCCTGGGCCATTTTTTCCGAGAGTTATGCCCTGGTTGGGCCAATTTCATGCCACTGGCCTAACTCACCTCACACGTACGCGCACCAGGCGTGCACGCGCACTTCAATAATAACGCAAATCGATGCGCCAGCACACCGTGCGCGTCCGTGTCGTTTGTCAAAATTCATCTTCTAGTACTTTTTCCCGAGAGTTGAGCCAAAGTTGTGTGCAACTTATGCTGAGGGCACAACTCATGTGCACGTGCATGCGCACCTGGCGCTCGCGCGCACACCTGCATTTCGCCAATTCACGCATCCGTGCACTGTGCGCATCCGCGCCCTTACTGATTTTTGCTCATGCACGCGTGCATGATAAACCACTATTTTATGGTTTATCTTGTGCTCAACTGAGTAGATTTTATTAACTCTTTACCCACTTATTCATACTATTTGCATGGTTTTACATTTGCCTTCCTAATTATGTGCTTTGATTGAAAACATGCTTCTTTGGCCTTAAGTTCCCTATGTTTAATCCTCTCTTATTACCATTAGATGCCTTGATATATGTGTTAAGTGATTTCAGAGATTACAGGGCAGGAATGGCTCAGAGGATTGAAAGGAAGCATGCAAAAGTGGAAGGAATACAAGAAGTTGGAGAAATTGCTAAGCTGTCTACCCTGACCTCTTCGCACTCAAATGGCTATAACTTTAGCTACAGAGATCCAAACGATGCGGTTCCAGTTGCGTTGGAAAGCTAACGTCCAGGGCTTCAATTTGATATATAATATGCCATAGTTTCCCTGATGCTAGGTGACCCGAACGCAATGACAAAAAACCAGTGTGGCAGATTTCGCAACCAGCGATTTCTGGGCTGTTTCTGACCCAGTTTTCGGCCCAGAAAGCATAGATTGGAGGCTATAAAGTGGGGGAATGCATCCATTCATGAACAAACTTTCATATTCACAATTTTAGGATTAGATGTAGTTTTTAGAGAGAGAGGTTCTCTCCTCTCTCTTAGGATTAGGATTTAGGATTTCTCTTAGTTTTAAGAGTGACTCTGAATCCCTGGTTTAATGTTCTTTTTATTATTTTCCCAATTTTATTTATGAATTCTTCTATGTTACAGATTACTCTTTGAATTAATGTTATTTGAGGTATTTCAGTTTATTATTGCTTTCTTTTATTTACATTATTGTTATTCCCATCTGAAGACATTTTTATTCCCGTAGATTTACTTTTCTCCTTTTTGGTCGTGGTTAAGAAATCAGTAACTCAGAAGTTATCAAACTCAAACATGATTAATAATTGTTATCTTTGTTAATTAAATTGAGCTTCAATAATCCCAATCTTTTCTTAGAAAATAAATAGGATCCGAAGATCAAACCAATTAATCCCTTGACCTTCCTTTGCCTTAGTAAAGGTTAACAAAGTGGAATTAAGATTCAATTTTCATCATCATTGATAAGGATAGCTAGGATAGGACCTCTAATTTCTAATACCTTGCCAAGAGTTTATTTTATTATTAGTATTTTATTTTATTCTTTTTGTTCAACATACTGCTTCCTTACTTTCAAAACCCCCAATTTACAAACTCATAACCAATAATAAGAACATACCTCCCTGCAATTCCTTGAGAAGACGACCCGAGGTTTAAATACTCGGTTATCAATTTTAAAGGGGTTTGTTACTTGTGACAACCAAAACGTTTGTATGAAAGGACTTTTAAAGGTTTAGAAACTATACTTGCAATGAGGATTTATCCGCAAATTTCTAGACCACGCAAAAGTTCTCTCATCAAAATGGCGCCGTTGCCGGGGAATTACAAACGTGTGCCTTATTATTGGTTATTGTAAATATTTGCTTTTTGCTTGTTTATTTGTTTTTATTTTTGCTTTTTCATAAATTAAGAGGTTATTGGTTTTTATTTAGTTATTAAAAATATTTTTCAAAAATTTGTTCTTCGTGTTCTTCTTGATCTTCAAGTTGTTCTTAGTTGTTTTCTTCGTTTTTGATCTAAAAATTTTTGAGTTTGTTGTCATTTTATTGTTTTTCTCTTTCCTTATTAAATTAAAAAATTCAAAATTTAAAAAAAAAATTTAAAATTCAAATTTCAAAATTTTCAAAATTCAATTTTAAAAAATTTTTCAAATTTCGAATCTCAAATTTCAAAATTCAAATCTTTTTCAAAAATCATATCTTTTTCAAAATCTTATCTTATCTTATTTCAAAAATCAAATTTCAAAATTCAAATATTTAAATTTCAAATTTCAAAATTCAAATTTCAAAAATTCAATTTCAAAAATTTTAAATTCAAAATTTCAATCTTCAATTTTCAGAATTTAATTTTCAAATTTCAAAATTTAATTTTCAAATTCAAAATTTAAATAACCTTTTAATTTAAATTTATTTTTATTTTCGTTTTTAATTTTTATTTGCTACTATAAACTCTCACCCCTTTGGATATGGGTCTGGTTACAATTATGTTGCAGGAAGAGGAAATTACAAGGAGAACAGGCATCAAGGTTGGAACAATCAAAGATGGGAGGAGCCACAAGGATTTGATCAACCCTCCTGGCAACAACCACCTCTAATGGACTATCAACAACCACCACCATATGCCTATAAACCCTCTCCTCAACATGACTTTGGATCACCATACTCACAAGCCCCTTTCCGCCAATCACCTCCATATGACCCTAACCCGTATCCACCATACCAACCACCTTATGAGCCAAATGAACCATACACAGAACCACCACCTTTCCAACACAACTACTCTCATGAACCACCACCTCAATATTCACCATCTCCATATCATTATCAAGATGAACCACCTTCCTATTATGAACCCTCTCTCCCAACCAATGAATCCTCATATCCACCCCAACCTCCAATGGATGACAGACTTCGTGTATTCTTCAAAGACAAGAAATGATGAATAAGAGTGTGCTAAATTTCACGGCCACCTTAGGTGAGTTAGTAAATATAATAGCTTCCCAATATCTGAGCACTCAAAGAACTCCCATGGCTACATGTGGAGAATCAAAAGAAGAGCAAAGCATGAAGGAGACACTAGAAACTTCGGTGGACAATGAGGAACATGGCTTTGTATTGGAACAAGTGGAGGAAGCCATAATAGTTGCAGAGGAAGAAGTGGTTGAAGACTTAGGAGATGCTGAACCTCCATGGAAAAGTCAGGTTATAAAACCTCCTTCCAAGGAGATTGAAATTGATGCTGAGGAGGGTGTACAACCTCCAAGGCAGATCATGGTTGAAGACTTTGTAGAGGTTGATCAAGAGATGGAGATCAAAGAAGAAGAAGCACAGCCTCCCATGCCCTTGGTAAGTAATGAAGAAGAGATTGAATTGGAAGAAAGCTACCAAGAGGAAGAGGTTGAAATTGAAGAAGTTTGCAAAGAGGTGGAAATTGTCAAAGAGCACAAGGGAGTGGAGCTTGAAATCATCTTGCCAAAGTTATTGGAGACCCCTCCCCCTAAGTTGCCATCATCCTTCACAACATTCAAATGGGTAAAATTCATATCCCTTAGCTTTCTAATTCCACTTGAATATGGGCTACTGGAGACGGATGCTCAACTTAGAGCTCATTGTGGCATTAAGAGTAAGAGGAAGATGGTCAGTGGTAAGAATTGTCCTGCAAGGTTCATTATGGTTGGAAGCTTTAAGTTTAAATGCAAAGGTTGGTATAAAGCTCAACTGAATGGGTCTAAGAAGCTGTTTGGATGTCTTAGTGAGAATTCTAAAGCTGAACCACCCGGATGGAATCATGATAATCAACTTGAAGACGGGTGTAAAAGCAAGGTTTGGGATCCTGCAATCTGCTCTGACATTTGTCACCCCGGGAGCCTAAGAATCTGTTTGAAGCTTCTTAAGGGCTTTACATGCCTAGTTTGGGACCCCGGAGGTTACTGGAATCACAAACATTGGTGGAGATTCCTGGATGAGTTCAAGCACAAGCCACCATAATAGGAGCTCACCAAATGTCCAACTTAAGGACTCTAACTAAAAGTGCTAGGTGGGAGACAACCCACCATGGTATGATCGTTCCTTTTTCATTTTCATTTAGTTTTATTTATTTTCGAGTTTTATTTTATTTTATTATATTGAACCTGGAGTTTTGCATCATAATCATATTAACACTGCATTCTGCATTTTTTTTCAAATTATATAAAAAAAAACATTACGCGACGCGACCGTATCATTGACGCGTCCGTGTCGCAGGGAGATAGGAGAAAATAATAAACGAACAGAGAGTCATGCAGGAGCGTGGCTGGAGGTGTGCCCGTGGCACAAAAATCGTCCCACACGACCGCGTCGAATGGGAATATTGGCCTCCCACGCGACCGCGTGCCCCACGCGGCCGCGTGACCTGGATTTCGATGTAACAAGGGTGCACGACCAAAATTTGTGCTAGAGTGGTGCTGGATTGGTGCTGAGCGCATAATCCTTCTCACGCGGCAGCGTGAGCGACGCGATCGCGTCATATCCTTCTAAAAGCCCACTCACGCGATCGCATGCCCCACGTGATCGCGTCACCTAATATCAATTAATGATTTTGAACAGAGAGTTGTGCGAGCGCGAGGCTGTCCGCGCGCCAGTGGCATAAAACGGGTCACGCGACCGCGTGGCCGACGCGACCACGTCAATCAGTTTAAGCACAAGTCGCGCGACTGCGTGCCCCATGCGACCGCGTCGCCTGCGCCGCACAGCTTATCCTAATTTGCCAAATATCTTATCTTTTCTTCCTCAATCCTAGTTTCTTCTATCTTTTCTTCTTTCTTCTTTCTTTCTTACTTTATTTCTTTCCCTTCTCATTCTTCTTATCTTTTATTTTATTTTATTTATTTGCATACTTTCATTCATTGCATTTTAATTTTGTATATTTTTATTTTTCTTTTCTAAATTTATTATTTTACCATTGGTGTTCCAATGTTCTTATTCAACTGTTATATCTTTTCTGGTATTATCTTAGTGCTTAGTAACTTGTTTTATTCTGATTGGGTAACATTATTTAAATCAATGCTAATCTTTTATGATACTCGTACTTCTCTTGCATTGATATGAACTTATACTATCTTGCATTACCCACATTCCCCTATCCTTTGTTGCAAATTCTGCACCACTGGTATGCCATGGCTTCTATTGTTTTCTCACGTACATGTTGAAGCTTCCATGTAAATGAAACCCTTATCATTAGGCATTAACCCAACCATACTTTATTTATTTTCTTATCTCTATTATTGGGTTACCTTTCTTCCCTTCTTCTTTCAGGCTGGCCACCAAAGATGGAAAAAGGGAGAAACTTCTAAAAAGGGAGACAGACAATTCCATCTGCACATTCCTTGATGAGAAAAGCGTCAGTTGAAGCGACCCGTCCACCTCCACATCTCAGCATGCACCGAGGACGATGCAATCTTTAAGTGTGGGGAGGTCGATACCGATCTCCATGGGTTAGTTGCCTTCTTCTCAACACCAATGTTTTATTTTCTCTGTTAATTCATTGTTGCATTTTCATATTTAATTGCATGTTTGTTTGATTTTATGCATTTAATTACTACATGGTTGAAGTAATATTTTCTTTTTCAAGAAATTTTGATAGTATTTTACTAATTTAAATTAAAAACTTTTCTATTAAAACTTGTTTGAAGTTGTATTTTGAACATGGTTTTTGAGCCAAAGAACACACAACATGTGAGATTTGAGCTTATTTATATGGTTACATTATTTAACCATAAATTTTTATTCTTGTGTGTTTTCTTCACTATGATTGCAATCTTTGCTTTGTTCCAATCTATATGTCCATTATTTAGTGTATTTATATGTTTGCATATGATTGAGGCCATTATTTGTTTAGCTCACTTATCCAAATAAAGCCTACCCTTTCAATTACCTTTGTTAGCCACTTTTAGCCTTTAAATCCCATTTGTTCTATATTTTACCACATTACTAGCCTTAAGCAGAAAAAGAATTATATATCCCAAATTGAATCTTTGGTTAGCTTAAGATAGAATTGTGTGTGTTATTTAAGTATGGAAAATTGTGGAAGCAAAGGATAATAAGGGAATGAGTCATGATAATATACTGGGAATTTGGATACCTACTCATGAGAAACTGTAAGAATTAAAAATCTGTGCATTGATAAGCTATGTTATTTTTATGTTTCTATGTTCAAAAAAAAAAGAGAAAAAGAAAAAGAGAAAAAATATATAATATAAATAAATAAATAAGGGGACAAAATTACCCCAATGTTAAGTTAATAAAAGATCAATGCATATATGATAAAATTAAAGAAAAATTGATACATGAGTATGTAATGCAAAAGTGAAGACTATGGGTAGCTAGGCATGATTCTAGAGTTATATAGAGTATATGTATGTTAGGTGAAAGCTTAGGTTAATTAAAGATTCAATTTATAAAGCTCACTTAGCCATATACATATACCCTTACCCTTACCTTAGCCTCATTACAACCTTGAAAAGACCTCATGATGTTTGCATTGGTATATTAAATATTGTTGATTGGTTAGATGAAGAACAAGGTTTAGAAAGCATGATTAGATAAGAGTAGAGTGATTGACCCTAGACACTTGAGAGTTAGAGTGATATACACTACCAGTGAGGGTTCAGTGCTTAATTCTATGTTCCCTACTTTCATGAGCTATATTCTTACAAGTTTACTTGCTTTTTATTGTATGATTTGAATTAGTGGAATTTGAATTACTTTTGTCTTGAAGAACTTATTTACTCTTAACCAAGTAAGTAAAAGCATTTAGCATGTAGTTGCATTCATAGGTTGCATTTCATATATTTTACCATTCCTCTTCATCTTTATAGCTACTCTTGAGCTTAGCATGAGGACATGCTAGTGTTTAAGTGTGGGGAGGTTGATAAACCACTATTTTATGGTTTATCTTGTGCTCAATTGAGTGGATTTTATTAACTCTTTACCCACTTATTCATACTATTTGTATGGTTTTACATTTGCCTTCCTAATTATGTGTTTTGATTGAAAACATGCTTCTTTGGCCTTAAGTTCCCTATGTTTAATTCTCTCTTATTACCATTAGATGCCTTGATATGTGTGTTGAGTGATTTCAGAGATTACAGGGCAGGAATGGCTCAGAGGATGGAAAAGAAGCATGCAAAAGTGGAAGGAATACAAGAAGTTGGAGAAATTGCTAAGCTGTCCAGCCTAACCTCTTCGCACTCAAACGGCTATAACTTTAGCTACAAAGGTCCAAACGACGCGGTTTCAGTTGCGTTGGAAAGCTAATATTCGGGGCTTCGATTTGATATATAATATGTCGTAGTTTCTCTGACGCTAGGCAACGCAAACGCGTGCTCCATGCGGATGCGTCGCAATGACAAAAAACCAGCGTGGCAGATTTCACAACCAGCGATTTCTGGGCTGTTTCTGACCCAGTTTTCGGCCCAGAAAGCACAGATTGGAGGCTATAAAGTGGGAGAATGCATCCATTCATGAACAAGCTTTCATATTCACAATTTTAAGAGTAGATATAGTTTTTAGAGAGAAAGCTTCTCTCCTCTCTCTTAGGATTAGGATTTAGGATTTCTCTTAGTTTTAGGAGTGACTCTCAATCCCTGGTTCAATGTTCTTTTTATTATTTTTCCAATTTTATTTATGAATTCTTCTATGTTACAGATTACTCTTTGAATTAATGTTATTTGAGGTATTTCAGTTTATTATTGCTTTCTTTTATTTACATTATTGTTATTCCCATCTGAAGACGTTTTTATTCCAGTAGATTTACTTTTCTCCTTTTTGGTCTTGGTTAAGAAATCAGTAACTCAGGAGTTATCAAACTCAAACATGATTGATAATTGTTATCTTTGTTAATTAAATTGAGCTTCAATAATCCCAATCTTTTCTTAGGAAATAAATAGGATCCGAAGATCAAACCAATTAATCCCTTGACCTTCTTTTGCCTTAGTAAAGGTTAACGAAGTGGAATTAAGATTCAATTTTCATCATCATCGATAAGGATAGCTAGGATATGACCTCTAATTTCTAATACCTTGCTAAGAGTTTATTTTATTATTACTATTTTATTTTATTCTTTTTGTTCAACATACTGCTTCCTTACTTTCAAAACCCCCAATTTACAAACTCATAACCAATAATAAGAATATACCTCCCTGCAATTCCTTGAGAAGACGACCCAAGGTTTAAATACTCGGTTATCAATTTTAAAGGGGTTTGTTACTTGTGACAACCAAAACGTTTGTATGAAAGGACTTTTGAAGGTTTAGAAACTATACTTGCAACGAGAATTTATCCGCAAATTTCTAGACCACACAAAAGTTCTCTCATCAGCGCGCGCGCATGGCCTGCGCGCGTCAGTTCCGCGAACCAATTGCATTAGAGCGCGCCTTTCCCTTCCATTTTCTTTCTTTCTTCTTACCACCACCCCTTTTCTTCACTTCTACCCCCTTCTACCATCTCTACCACCTCTTCTCCGCCACCACTGGCGGCAACCACCACCTCCGACCTCCGGCGGTCCCACACCCATCTCTCTTCTTCCTCTCAAGGTACTTCTCATTTCTATTTTTGTTTGGTTTTCTTTTGTTCCTTCTTCCTTTTCTTAGTTACATTCCCTTAATCTTCCTCTTAGTTAGTTTCATTCATGTTTTCTTTGTTTGTTGAATTTTCTTTCTCTCTTTCTTTTCCTTTTCTTATGGGTGTTACAAGTGGAGATTACTCTTGTATTGATGAGTTTGTTTGATTTATTTGCTTTCTTTTGCAATTTGTGGTATGATATATTGATTGATGATGCTTTATGGGATGTTACATTGTCACCCTTCTCTCAATTTTGTCACAAATAGGGATGCACACCAAGTGTTTGATGGAAGACCCACATGACTTTTTGGAGTTACTTTGACTTAGTGTTTTCTATCTTAGTGTTCTTTCTCATTCACTTGTTTGTTTATATATGCATTGAGCTTACTACCTTTCTTGTTTCATTCCTACATGCTCATCCCCTAATTCTTACTTCTTGTTATTGATGTTAAGAGTGTGTGCTTCTCGTGCTTCTTGTTTGCATGCATATACCACTCATACATCACATGCTAGTGATTAACCATGATCTTCATTATTGCCTTAGTTACATGTGGCAACTGTAATGTATCTAAGTCACTTATTCTCTTATACTTTGTCACTAGCATGCTTATCATTTTTTCGTGCTTCTTTGGGCCTAATTTTACCATCTCTCCCTTCTTTCTAGGATGGTGATCGAATGAGACAATGGAAAGGCGCCTAAGAAGGCACCCTCACGGTCCACTAGCAAAGTACAACAAGGACCTAGAGCCAAGCCCCTCCCCAATAAGACAAGGAGCGTTGCTAACATTGATGTTTTGGAAAAGGACAATCCAGCAAGGGATCCGAACAAGTTCTCCAACCGCTATTACGAACTTGTCTTCCCTTTGATCAAACCAAGGAACTATCATGCAGAGCCTCTACTAGCCCCTCTGGCTCATGTTATTCCGCTCATCATGCCCCGCATCGAACAGCGGCAATGGGAGTTCCTATTGAGGAAGACACGGGAGGCAAACTTGTCTTGGGTGGTAGATTTCTACACTAACTACCATTCATCATCCCTTGCATCGGTATTTGTGCGCCGAAGACAAGTTCCCGTCACAGAGGAGGCCATTCAACATGTTCTTAAGACCGAACCGTTAGCGGAAGGGATTGATGCATATCAAGAGATTTTGTCGGCACGGTGCAAATATGCATTTCATTGGGATTCTATCCTCAAGGTCATTGCTATACCCGAATCATTATGGATTCAAGGAAGGATGAGACCCCGGCCCAAGGGCATCACCTCACATTTTTTCACTAGAGAGGCTCATGCATGGGCCCAAATTCTAGCCCACTATGTGCTCCCAAGCACCCATTGCTCATCTATCACTACCGAGTTAGCCTTATTGGCTTGATGTGTCCTCACTGAGAGACCGGTGCATATCCCCCGTCTCATTCGCCAAGCTATGGGCCACATCCACGCTAAGGGGAACCTACCTTTTCCCGCTCTAGTGACCGACTTAGTTGTCGCAGTCGGTGTCCCCCGAGAGACTAAGGATCAAAGGGCCATGATCCCGATAGACGGCGATGTTGTTCCCAACGGGAGATATCTTTACCCTCCGGCGGACACCGAGGAGCCACACTTAGCCGTCCCTACGAGCATCCCCTCCACCTCATCCGCACCACCAAATTTATCCTTACAACGCATAGAGGAGCTCCACTAGAAGCTTTACCGTTATGAGCGGCATAACCAATGCCGTTACGCTTTTGTCAAGAAGCTTCTAAGTTTCCTAGCACCACCTATGGAAGAACCGGAAATTTCCACGTCCACCGGCACCGATAATGAAGAAAGTGACCATGATGAAGAGGATGGACACTCGGAAGCCGATCAACCACTGCGTCTCACTCAAGGCACGGAGGACCATGCCAACTTCTAAGTGTAGGGAGGTCGGTCGGCCGACCGGTCTTCATAGTAACACCCGAATAAATTACATGAATCTCTTTTGTTAACTAGAATAGGTCGCATATTAGGTTTTTCATTTTCAACATCCTTTGCATATTAGTATCTCCTAATAAATCCACTTGGCTAGAGTAATGACGTCTTTCTTAGAAAACTAGAATTTTGGGGTAACCCTACCAATTTTGAAAATTTTTTATGCTAAGCTTGTTCAAAGAATATATTTTGGAACATGAATTTTGAGCCAAGAACACAAGCAAGTGAGTTTTGAGCCTAATTGCGTGGTTGCATCTTATAACCACTTACTTTCTTTCTTGTGTGCATTGTTCTCTCTCTATGATTGTGGTCCTTAATTTGTTTGACTCTATATGTCCATTGTTATATGTATGAATGCATGTGCATGATTGAGGCTATCAATTCACTTAGCTACTTATCCAAATGACCTTACCTTATAACAACATTTGCAACCAATTTTGAACCTACGCTTAACCCGCTTATTCTTAATTTTAGCACATCACAAGCCAAAGACGAAAAACCATGAATGTCCCTATTTGAATCCTTGAATAGCTTAGGCTAGTGCGTGAGTGCCACTCAAGTGTGGGAAAACGGGGGGAAGCATTGGTTGAGATAAGAGCATGTTGTTTTTGTTGAAAATATTGGGAAGTGGATACATACTCATGTGTTGATTAAATGTATAGACCATATGCATTGATATTCTGGCATAAAGTTGAAGCAATAAAAGGGGACAAAATGCCCCAAGGCAACACTTAGAGACAAATAAATGCATATGTGTAATGATCAAAAGTAAATGCATGGGTATGTGAAAAAGTGAGGAATGGGTAGTTAGAATAGTACATAATTGTATAGGATGTTATATAGGTTAGGTGGAAAGCTCAAGTTAATCAAGGGATTCAAATTTTAGCCCACTTAGCCAAATATATAACTGGTGCACGAAATTGTGATCTCAATGGCGCCAAAAACTTGGTACGCACTATCATAATCTCAATTCTTCTTCACAATTTTGCACAACTAACCAGCAAGTGCACTGGGTCGTCCAAGTAATAAACCTTACGTGAGTAAGGGTCAATCCCACGGAGATTGTCACCTTGAAGCAAGATATGGTCATCTTGTAAATCTCAGTTAGGCAGATTCAATTGGTTATGGGATTTTGACAATTAAAATATAAATAACAGAAAAGAAAGATAGAAATACTTATGTAATTCATTGGTGAGAATTTCAGATAAGCGTGTGGAGATGCTTTACTCCTTCTGAATCTCTGCTTTCCTACTATCTTCATTCAATCATTCATACTCCTTTCCATGGCAAGCTGTATGTTGGGCATCACCGTTGTCAATGGCTACTTCCCGTCCTCTCAATGAAAATGGTCCAAATGCACTTTCACCGCACGGCTAATCATCTGTCGATTCTCGATCATGTTGGAGTAGGATCCAGTGATCCTTTTGCATCTGTCACTACGCCCAACACTTGCGAGTTTGAAGCTCATCACAGTCATCCCTTCCTAGATCCTACTCGAAATACCACAGACAAGGTTTAGACTTTCTAGATCTCATGAATGGCCACCAATAATTCTAGCTTATACCACGAAGACTCCGATCTTTCGGAATGGAGGCTAAGAGATAAACGCTCAATCCAAGGTAGAACGGAAGTGGTTGTCTGGCACGTGTTCATAGGTTGAGAATAGTGATGAGTGTCACAGATCATCATATTCATCATGGTTGAAGTGCACGCGAATATCTTAGAATAGGAATAAGCTTGAATTGAATAGAAAAACAATAGTACTATGCATTAATCCATGAGGAACAGTAGACCTCCACACCTTAATCTGTGGTGTGTAAAAACTCTACCGTTGAAAATACATAAGTGATGAAGGTCTAGGCATGGCCAAATGGCCAGCCCCCTAAACGTGATCTCTGAACATAAAATTATTCAAAGACTAACCAGAGATATAAATTAAATCACTAAAAGTAGTTTTTATACTAAACTAGTAGCTAGGGTTACATAAGATAAGTAAATGATGTAGAAATCCACTTCCGGGCCCACTTGGTGTGTGCTTTGGCTGAGTATTGAGCTTTCATGTGTAGAGACTCTTTTTGGAGTTAAACACCAGGTCGTAACCTATTTATGGCGTTTAACACTGATTTCCAACCTGTTTCTAGTGTTTAACTCCAGAATAGTGTAGGAAGTTGGCGTCTGAACGCCAGTTTGCGTTGTCAAAACTCGAGCAAAATATGGACTATTATATATTGATGGAAAGCTCTGGATGTCTAGTTTCCAACGCAATTAATAGCGTGCCAATTGGGCTTCTATATCTCCAGAAAATCCATTTCGAGTGTAGGGAGGTCAGAATCCAACAGCATCTGCAGTCCTTTTTTAGCCTCTGAATCAGATTTTTGCTTAGGTCTTTCAATTTCAGCTAGAAAATACCTGAAATCATAGAAAAATACACAAACTCATAGTAAAGTCCAAAAATGTGATTTTTATTTAAAAACTAGTAAAAACATAGTAAAAACTAACTAAATTATACTAAAAACTACCTAAAAACAATGCCAAAAAACGTATAAATTATTCGCTCATCACAACACCAAACTAAAATTGTTGCTTGTCCCCAAGTAACTAAAAATCAAATATGATAAAAAGAAGAGAATATACTATGAATTCCAAAATATCAATGAAACTTAGCTCCAATTTAGATGAGCGGGGCTAGTAGCTTTTTGCCTCTGAACAGTTTTGGCATCTCACTTTATTCTTTGAAGTTCAGAATGATTGGCATCTATAGGAACTCAGAATTCAGATAGTGCTATTGATCTCCTAGTTCAGTATGTTGATTCTTGAACACAGCTACTTTGTGAGTCTTGGCCGTGGCCCTAAGCACTTTGTTTTCCAGTATTACCACCGGATACATAAATGCCACAGACACATAACTGGGTGAACCTTTTTAGATTGTGACTCAGCTTTGCTAAAGTCTCCAATCAGAGGTGTCCAGGGTTCTTAAGCACACCCTTTTTTTGCTTTGGACCTCGACTTTAACCGCTCAGTCTCAAGCTTTTCACTTGACACCTTCACGCCACAAGCACATGGTTAGAGACAGCTTAGTTTAGCCACTTAGGCCAGGATTTTATTCCTTTGGGCCCTCTTATTCACTGATGCTCAAAGCCTTGGATCCTTTTTACCCTTGCCTTTTGGTTTAAAGGGTTATTGACTTTTTGCTCTTGCCTTTTGGTTTAAAAAGCTATTGGCTTTTTCTGCTTGCTTTTTCTTTTTTTCTTTCTCTCTTTTTTTTGCCCCTTTTTTTTCTGCAAGCTTTTGTATTCACTGCTTTTTCTTGCTTCAAGAATCAATTTTATAATTTTTCATATTATCAATAACATTTCTCCTTCTCATCATTCTTTCAAGAGTTAACAAATTTAACATTCATAAACAACAAATTCAAAAAAATGCACTGTTCAAACATTTATTCAGAAAACAAAAAGTATTGCCACCATATCAAAATAATTAAACTAAGCTCAAGGATGAATTCAAAATCATGTACTTTGTCATGGGGGAAATTGGCAGATTAAGAAATTAATGTAAAAGATATGTTGCAAGTACTGTTCTTAACCAACCAAAAATCCGTTTATCAATTTAGAAGGGTTGTCACAAAATTAGAATAAAAATACTGGGAGTATGAATCCCAGGTCGTCTCCCAACGAGTTGCAGGAAAGAATGCAGCTTATTGGTCAGAGGTTTTCCCGAAAAATTTGAGTTTGAGAAAGAGAAAAATAAATAAGAGAATTTATATAATTCAAATAAAGGCCTTGACCGGGAATAGATTAATTGGAATTTCTATCCTTGTTGGATTTCTCTCAAGATCAATTGATAATTGAAGGTTGCTTCTACTTAGTTATCCTTTACCAAGTAAAGTAAAAGAAAGTCAAGTAAGTTGGAAGTCTACTTCTATTCATAAGTTCTAATCCTCTCCCTTGGGAAGGATTATCGTTAGTGACTAGAGAGCCAGCCAACAATAAACCCAATTACAATTTAACTCTTGAGTAATCCAACTTAAGGTTCTCCTTTTAATCACTCTCAATCAAGTTAGAAAACTACTCCATTATCATGAATGTAAACTTCACAAAATTAAAAAGGAAAATAAAGAAGGACATGATAATCAATAATAAAAGAGAGATCAATTAAAAATAAAAATGGTTCTTGTATTAATAAATTATAAAAATAATCCTATTGTAACTCTGGATAAATTAAAGATATGAAAGAGTAAGTGAAAAGTAAGGAACCAAACTAGAATGATGAAGTCTTGGCGGGGGTAATAACTCTTCTCAATAACCTAATCCAAAAAGCAATAAAGCAAAATTCTAGGAACTATGAATGTGTAGAGAGAAAACCTCAAGGAGGAGTAAAATCAGAACTAAAAACTAAAAACTATCCTAATGCGTTCTCCTCCCGAGTCTCTGCATGTTGCCTAGCTCTAATCTGTGTTTCTGGGCCGAAAACTGGGTCAAAACACGACCCGAAATCACCCCAGCGAATTCTGTTAATTTTGCAGATCGCGCATGTCACGCGTACGCGTCGTTTACGCGTGCGCTTCGTTCAGCATTTTTCCTTGCCACGCGTACGCGTCGTCCACGCGTTCGCATCACTCGTGTGGCTTCCAATCCACGCGTTCGCATCAGGCACGCGAGCGCGTCACTTCGATTTCTCCATTTTGCGCGGTCGCGTGAGCCATGCGTCCACATCGCTTCTCGCTGCTCATCTCCTTAATTTCTTGTGTTTCTTCTATTTTTGCAAGCTTCCTCTCCATTCTCTAAGCTATTTCTGCCCTATGAAACCTGAGACACTTAACACATGGATCACGGCATCGAACGATATAGAGGAGAATTAAAATACATAATTAAAAGATCTCTAAGAAGCAAGTTTTCAACCATAGAACAAATTTGGGAAGGAATTGTAAATACATGCAAATCATATGAATAAGTGGGTGAAGACTTGATAATACCACACAATAAAATACAATATAAATCATAAAATAACGGTTTATCATACTTCTTGTTCTTTTGTTTTTTAGAACATTTTTCATTTAAGAAAGGTGATGGATTAATAGGACATTCATAGCTTTAAGGCACAGACACTAGACACTAATGATCATGTAATAAGACACAAACATAAATAAAAATAAAGCATAGTAAACGAAAAAAAAACAGAAAAATAAAGAACAAGGAAATTAAAGAACGGGTCCACCTTAGTGATGGCGACTAATTCTTCCTCTTGAAGATCTTATGGAGTGCTTTGGCTCCTCAATGTCTCTTCCTTGCATTTGTTGCTCCTCCCTCATGGCTCTTTGATCTTCTCTAATTTCATGGAGGATGATGGAGTGCTCTTGGTGCACCACCCTTAGTTGTCCCATGTTGGAACTTAATTCTCCTAGGGAGGTGTTGATTTGCTCCCAATAGCTTTGTGGAGGAAAGTGCATCCCTTGAGGCATCTCAGGGATTTCATGATGAGGAATTTCCTCATGTTCTTGTTGAGGTCCATGAGTGGGCTCTCTAGTTTGCTCCATTCTTTTTTTAGTGATGGGCTTGTGCTCTTCAATGTGGATGTCTTCATCTATGACAATCATAGCCGAATTACAGAAGTGACAAATGAGGTGAGGGAAGGCTAACCTTGCCAAAGTGGAGGACTTGTCAGCCACCTTGTAGAGTTCTTGAGGTATAATCTCATGAACTTTCACTTCCTCCACAATCATGATACTATAGATCATGAAAGCCCGATCCATAGTTACTTTGGATCGGTTGCTAGTAGGAATGATAGAGC
>NC_029789.2:84618557-84634784 GCF_000816755.2 Arachis ipaensis
CTAGTAGCTTTTTGCCTCTGAACAGTTTTGGCATCTCACTTTATTCTTTGAAGTTCAGAATGATTGGCATCTATAGGAACTCAGAATTCAGATAGTGCTATTGATCTCCTAGTTCAGTATGTTGATTCTTGAACACAGCTACTTTGTGAGTCTTGGCCGTGGCCCTAAGCACTTTGTTTTCCAGTATTACCACCGGATACATAAATGCCACAGACACATAACTGGGTGAACCTTTTTAGATTGTGACTCAGCTTTGCTAAAGTCTCCAATCAGAGGTGTCCAGGGTTCTTAAGCACACCCTTTTTTTGCTTTGGACCTCGACTTTAACCGCTCAGTCTCAAGCTTTTCACTTGACACCTTCACGCCACAAGCACATGGTTAGAGACAGCTTAGTTTAGCCACTTAGGCCAGGATTTTATTCCTTTGGGCCCTCTTATTCACTGATGCTCAAAGCCTTGGATCCTTTTTACCCTTGCCTTTTGGTTTAAAGGGTTATTGACTTTTTGCTCTTGCCTTTTGGTTTAAAAAGCTATTGGCTTTTTCTGCTTGCTTTTTCTTTTTTTCTTTCTCTCTTTTTTTTGCCCCTTTTTTTTCTGCAAGCTTTTGTATTCACTGCTTTTTCTTGCTTCAAGAATCAATTTTATAATTTTTCATATTATCAATAACATTTCTCCTTCTCATCATTCTTTCAAGAGTTAACAAATTTAACATTCATAAACAACAAATTCAAAAAAATGCACTGTTCAAACATTTATTCAGAAAACAAAAAGTATTGCCACCATATCAAAATAATTAAACTAAGCTCAAGGATGAATTCAAAATCATGTACTTTGTCATGGGGGAAATTGGCAGATTAAGAAATTAATGTAAAAGATATGTTGCAAGTACTGTTCTTAACCAACCAAAAATCCGTTTATCAATTTAGAAGGGTTGTCACAAAATTAGAATAAAAATACTGGGAGTATGAATCCCAGGTCGTCTCCCAACGAGTTGCAGGAAAGAATGCAGCTTATTGGTCAGAGGTTTTCCCGAAAAATTTGAGTTTGAGAAAGAGAAAAATAAATAAGAGAATTTATATAATTCAAATAAAGGCCTTGACCGGGAATAGATTAATTGGAATTTCTATCCTTGTTGGATTTCTCTCAAGATCAATTGATAATTGAAGGTTGCTTCTACTTAGTTATCCTTTACCAAGTAAAGTAAAAGAAAGTCAAGTAAGTTGGAAGTCTACTTCTATTCATAAGTTCTAATCCTCTCCCTTGGGAAGGATTATCGTTAGTGACTAGAGAGCCAGCCAACAATAAACCCAATTACAATTTAACTCTTGAGTAATCCAACTTAAGGTTCTCCTTTTAATCACTCTCAATCAAGTTAGAAAACTACTCCATTATCATGAATGTAAACTTCACAAAATTAAAAAGGAAAATAAAGAAGGACATGATAATCAATAATAAAAGAGAGATCAATTAAAAATAAAAATGGTTCTTGTATTAATAAATTATAAAAATAATCCTATTGTAACTCTGGATAAATTAAAGATATGAAAGAGTAAGTGAAAAGTAAGGAACCAAACTAGAATGATGAAGTCTTGGCGGGGGTAATAACTCTTCTCAATAACCTAATCCAAAAAGCAATAAAGCAAAATTCTAGGAACTATGAATGTGTAGAGAGAAAACCTCAAGGAGGAGTAAAATCAGAACTAAAAACTAAAAACTATCCTAATGCGTTCTCCTCCCGAGTCTCTGCATGTTGCCTAGCTCTAATCTGTGTTTCTGGGCCGAAAACTGGGTCAAAACACGACCCGAAATCACCCCAGCGAATTCTGTTAATTTTGCAGATCGCGCATGTCACGCGTACGCGTCGTTTACGCGTGCGCTTCGTTCAGCATTTTTCCTTGCCACGCGTACGCGTCGTCCACGCGTTCGCATCACTCGTGTGGCTTCCAATCCACGCGTTCGCATCAGGCACGCGAGCGCGTCACTTCGATTTCTCCATTTTGCGCGGTCGCGTGAGCCATGCGTCCACATCGCTTCTCGCTGCTCATCTCCTTAATTTCTTGTGTTTCTTCTATTTTTGCAAGCTTCCTCTCCATTCTCTAAGCTATTTCTGCCCTATGAAACCTGAGACACTTAACACATGGATCACGGCATCGAACGATATAGAGGAGAATTAAAATACATAATTAAAAGATCTCTAAGAAGCAAGTTTTCAACCATAGAACAAATTTGGGAAGGAATTGTAAATACATGCAAATCATATGAATAAGTGGGTGAAGACTTGATAATACCACACAATAAAATACAATATAAATCATAAAATAACGGTTTATCATACTTCTTGTTCTTTTGTTTTTTAGAACATTTTTCATTTAAGAAAGGTGATGGATTAATAGGACATTCATAGCTTTAAGGCACAGACACTAGACACTAATGATCATGTAATAAGACACAAACATAAATAAAAATAAAGCATAGTAAACGAAAAAAAAACAGAAAAATAAAGAACAAGGAAATTAAAGAACGGGTCCACCTTAGTGATGGCGACTAATTCTTCCTCTTGAAGATCTTATGGAGTGCTTTGGCTCCTCAATGTCTCTTCCTTGCATTTGTTGCTCCTCCCTCATGGCTCTTTGATCTTCTCTAATTTCATGGAGGATGATGGAGTGCTCTTGGTGCACCACCCTTAGTTGTCCCATGTTGGAACTTAATTCTCCTAGGGAGGTGTTGATTTGCTCCCAATAGCTTTGTGGAGGAAAGTGCATCCCTTGAGGCATCTCAGGGATTTCATGATGAGGAATTTCCTCATGTTCTTGTTGAGGTCCATGAGTGGGCTCTCTAGTTTGCTCCATTCTTTTTTTAGTGATGGGCTTGTGCTCTTCAATGTGGATGTCTTCATCTATGACAATCATAGCCGAATTACAGAAGTGACAAATGAGGTGAGGGAAGGCTAACCTTGCCAAAGTGGAGGACTTGTCAGCCACCTTGTAGAGTTCTTGAGGTATAATCTCATGAACTTTCACTTCCTCCACAATCATGATACTATAGATCATGAAAGCCCGATCCATAGTTACTTTGGATCGGTTGCTAGTAGGAATGATAGAGCGTTGGATGAACTCCAACCATCCTCTAGCCACAGGTTTAAAGTCATGCCTTTTCAATTGAACCGGCTTGCCTCTTGAGTCAATTTTCCATTGAGCTCCTTCCTCACATATGTCCATGAGGACTTGGTCCAACCTTTGATCAAAGTTGACCCTTCGAACTGAAATCTAAGTATTTCCCCCGAACCATTGTAAGCCAATTCTTTGGATTCGGGTTCATACTTTGATCATGGTTCCTAGTGATCCATGCGTTTGCATAGAACTCTTAAACCATTAAGATTCTGACTTGTTGAATAGGATTGGAGAGAATTTCCTATCCTCTTCTTCTAATCTCATGTCGGATCTCTGGATACTCACTCCTTTTGAGCTTGAAAGGGACCTCAGGGATCATCTTCTTCTTGGCCATAACTTCATAGAAGTGGTCTTGATGGACCTTTGAGATGAATCTCTCCATCTCCCATGACTCAGAGGTGGAAGCAATTGCCTTCTTTTTCCTCTTTCTTGAGGTTTCTCTAGCCTTAGGTGCCATTAATGGTTATGGAAAAATAAAAAACAGCGCTTTTACCACAACAAACTTAAAATGTTTGCTCGTCCTCGAGCAAAAGAAGAAAGAAAATAGTAGAAGAAGAAGAAAATACAGGAGAAGGAGGGGAATAGTGTAATCGGCCAAGGGAGAAAGAAGTGTTTGTAATGTGTGAAAATGAGGTAGTGTTGAGGGGTTTATATAGGGGTGGGGGAAGGGTTAGGTTTCGTGTGTTAGTGTTAGGTTTAGGAGGGAAAGGATTTTGAATTTGGAGGTAGGTGGGGTTTTTGGGGAAAAGTGGATGGATGTAAGTGGTGAAGGGTATTTGGGGAAGAGATATGGAAGTGATTGGTGAAGGGTATTTGGGGAAGAGTGTTATAAAAGAGTGTGAAGAGGAGAGAAGAAGAGGTGGGGTAGGTGGGGATCCTGTGGAGTCCACAGATCCTGAGGGGTCAAGGACTTAACATCCCTGCTCCATTTAGGCGTGCAAAACGCCCTTAGACTGCATTTTTGGCGTTAAACGCCAGGTTGCTGCTTGTTTCTGGCATTTAACGCCAGCTTTTCTCCCATTCTTGTCGTTAAATGCCAATTAGATGCTCTGTTCTGGCATTAAACGCCAGTTTGGTGCTTGTTTTTGGCCTTAAACGCCTGCTTGATGCTTCTTACTGGCGTTTAAACGCCAGTAAGTTCTTCCTCCAGGGTGAGCTATTTTTCATGCTATTTTTAATTCTGTTTTTGATATTTCAGTTGTTTTTGTGACTTCACATGATCATTGAAAGATGTTGGAAGATTGATGGTTTAGAAGTTATAGTAAACTCTTGTTGCAAGTATAGTTACTAAACCAAGCAATCAACCTTTCTTACAAACGTTTTGGTTGTCACAAGTACAAACCCCTAAATAAATTGGTAACGAAAGTATTTAAACCTCGGATCATCTTTTCAAGGAACTGCAGGGAAGTATGTTCTTATTATTGGTTATGAAGATTGTAAATTGGGGTTGTGAAGATGAGGAACAAGTAATTTAAATTGTAATTAAAATAAGTGAAAGACTGTAAGGTAAATAAACAACTGTAAAATAAACTTTTCGCAAGGTATGAGAAATTAGAAGTCCTATCCTAGTTACCCTTATCAATGATGATGAAAGTTGAATCTTAATTTCACTCAGTTATTCTTCACTTAAAGTGAAGAAAAGTCAAGTGACTAATTAGTTAGATCCTCAAATCCTAGTTAATCCCTAAGGAAAGATTGGGATTATTGAAGTTCAATTCAATTAGCAAAGATAACAATTATCAATCATATTTGAGTTTGATAACTCCTGAGTTACTGATTTCTTAACCAAGACCAAAAGAGAAAAGTAAATCTGCCGGAATAAAAATGTCTTCAGATGGAAAGCAACAGCGATATAAATAAAAGAAACAATTGTAAACTGAAATACCTCAAATAACATTAATTCAAAAGAGTAATCTATAACATAGAAGAATTCATAAATTAAATTGAAAAGATAAATAAAAAGGAATGTTGAACCTGATAGAAAGAGATAATCCTGAAAGCGAATAAAATCCTAAATCTAAATCCTAAAAGAGAGAGGAGAGAGCCTCTCCCTCAAAACTGCATCTAAATCATGAATACTAACTAATTGGAGACTCTCCCTGAATGGATGCACTCCCCCACTTCATAACCTCTGATCTGTGCCTTCTGGACTTGGATTTGGGCCAAAAAGGGCTTCAGAAATCGCTGGGAGCGTTTTCTGTAATTTCTGGTGCGTGGCCTCTATCACGCGGCTGCGTGGGTCATGCAGTCGCACTAATTGGAGTTTTCCTTGTCGCGCGATCGCGTCAAGCACGCGGTCGCATCGCTATTAATTCGCGCTGGCATGCGGCCGCGTCGTCCATGCGATCGCGTCACTGCCTGTTTCTTCAAAAACTCCGTTTTATGCTTTCCTTCCAATTTTGTATGTTTCCTTTCCATCCTTTAAGTCATTCCTGCCTTACAAGATCTGAAATTACTCAACACACAAATCACGGCATCGAATGGTAATAAAGGAAAATTAAAATAATTACTTTTAAAGCATAGGAAACATGTTTTTCACATACATCACATAATAAGGAAGGGAAAGTAAAACCATGCAATTAATATGAATAAGTGGGTGAAGGATTGAATAAATCACTCAGATTAAGCACAAAATATATCATATAATATGGGTTTATCAACCTTCCCACACTTAAACAATAGCATGTCCTGATGCTAAATCTAAGATAAAGAGTAAGGTAAGGTTGAAGTGGTGGAATCTCATGCAATGCAATCTATTCTAAATGCAACTACCTAAATGCATCATGCAATTCTAATTATTTTTATTCACTTGTATATAAAGCTCACATGTAATTGAATTAATTCACATTTCTCAAGGAATCATATATATAGCCAGACCTCAGATAATGATAAAGCACTTTTACAATTGAGATGGGAAAAAAATATTTTATAAGCTTGCAAGACAATTAATAATTCAAGCAGAGATATATGTTAATGAGCTATTGAACCCTCACTGGATTTTGTGTTTACTCTCTAGTCACTCAGTGTTTATTGGGTTAATCACTCTATTCTTATTTTTATCCTTACTTTCTATAACTTTGTTCTTCATCTAACCAATCAACAATTATAGAATATAGTCATACAAAAGTCATGAGGTCTTTAATTAAGGTTGTAATGAGGGCCAAGGTAAAGGTAAGGGTATATGTATAAGGCTAAGTGAGCTAATTAAGCGAATCCTTGATTAGTCTAAGATCTCACCTAACATACATAACTTGTAAAGAAAAGCTTCTTTACCTATTTTCCCATATTTTTTCCACTTTTGATGTTACATGCTCATGCATTAGTTTTAATTTTGTCCTATGTGCATTGCTTTATTTTGCATTTGGGGAATTCTTTTGTATCCCCTTTATTCAAATACTGAAATATATATATATATATATATATATATTTTTTTTTTTTTTCTTTAATGCACATGGTAATTTAATTATTTTGATTTCACATGAGCATGCTTCCCAAAAAAAAAATTATTTTGAATTATTTTATTCTTTTCAACTTTCTACCCTTTGTTTTTATTGTCCATGTTCCCAATAGGTTTCCCACACTTAAACAATTACATAATTTCTATCTTAAGCTAACCAAGGATTCAACTTGGAATTTTTATTTTGTTTTTCTGCTTAAGGCTAGTAATGTGGTTTGTAGAATAAGAGGGGATTTAAAGGCTCAAGGGGGCTAACAAGGGTGATGTAAAAGGTAGGCTAATTTGGGATAAGTGAGCTAAAATCAATAATGGCCTCAATCACTCTCTTGGTATGTATTTCTATTCTATAATCGGACATATAGATTAAAACAAAGTAAAGAACACCAGAATAAATAAGAAGGGTGGAACACACAGGAATAAAAATTATGGTTTGAATGTAACCATACAATTAAGCTCAAAACTCACAGGCTGTATGTTCTCTAACTCAGAAATCATATATTAGTTATATATGTCATGCAAGTAAAAATCAAGAGTTTCCATTATTCTCAATGTAAAATTTATTTTGAGTGGCTTTAAAGTTTGTTTTTCTCCTTGATGAAATGTTACTAACTAACTAACATGGAATGCTATATATACAAGGTGTGGGTTGTTTCTATTATGTTCAAGTCTCTAGTTTACTTCCTTTTTATATTTTCAAATTAAACTAAGTTATCTTATGCTAAAAAAAGGGTAAACTATACTAATCAATCCACAATTTCTATAACTAATAAGTTAGAATTGCAACTAAACTAAATAGCTAAAATATGAACTAAGGTGCAAAATGTAGAAATAGAGTAAAAATACATGAAAATAGCAATGTATAAGTACTAAGAAAATAAAAAATAAAAATAAAAGAGAAAAATACAAAAAAATAGCAAAATAAAATGAAAGAGTCTGTAGTGGTTCACAAAAAAAAAACGCCAGAGATGGCGCCTCCCCACAGTTAAAATGAAGCATCGTCCCTGATGCTCACTCAAGCAGGATGTGAAGGGGTGTCATCACTGGAAGGGTGGGTAGCTGGAGTCTCTGTGGTGGGGGTCTGAGGATCTGCCTGCTGCATAGGAGGTGCTAACTGAATAGGAATCTCAGGGTCTACAGCTTGAATCTGATGCGGGACCTCCTGCTGTGATGCAGCCTGCCCTATGCCAGTCTCATTAGTAGGAGTGAGGAATAGAGGTCTGTAGCCCAAAGCCAGAAAGTTCCTACGGTGAGGAATGATTTTCTTGCATTCTGCAGCAGGTGGCCTCTCATCAGCATCCTCCTAAGGCACGTCAGCTCGACGGCCTAGCTGTGTAATTAGATATGGGAAGGGGAGAGTGCCTCGGACGTGGACCCTGGCCATGTAGTACTGAATGAAGTGTGGCAGGTACAGGTCCTTACCCTCCATCACACACCATAGGAAGGTGATCATAGCGGCAAGTAGCTCCGTCTCGTGAGTACTCGGCATAATAAAGTTGCTTAGGATCTGATGCCATAGCCGAGCCTCATCGTTCAAGTATGCCCGCTTGATTCCCTTAGGCATGGTGGTGTTCTGACCCATGACCCATGGGACAGTCGGGTCAAGGGCTATCCTGGCCTTGACTGCATCCCAATCAAACTTCATGAAGCGCATATCCTCCTCAGCTTTTTGATAACCATCCAGCTGATCGAATTTAGGCAGAAGCTTCAGAACATCCTCTCTGGCCTCTTTAGTGACCAGAATCTGCTTCCCTCTTAGGTTTACTGCATCTAGGGAAGTTTTGAAGTAATTGCAGTAAAATTCCCTTACCCAAGATGCATTAACCTCAGTCAGGTTTCTCTCCAGGAAGAACCAGCCTCTTTGTTTGATCTGATCAGAGGTGTATTGCTGGATTTCTTCTGGGATCTTCAGAGTCCTCTCCAGGTATAGGTTCTTGGAGTTTACAAACACCGGATACTTAAGCTCGCAGTAGAGGTTTGCAAACTTAATGGGATCAGTAGCAGGGAATAGCTGGTCAGCCTTCTCCTGCGGGATAAAGTGTTTCTCCCGCCAGGAGTCATCATGCATGAGGTCCAGTATGGACATAGAGGCTTCTCCTCTTTTCCGTTTGCCAGTTGTTGCCTTTCCTTTTCCTTTTCTTTGGGTGTCAGACATTCTGAAAAACAGAAAACCAGGATATAATAAAAATAGGAAATCAGGTAGATAAATAATCAAAAGAAGCATATAATGGCAAAGGAGCAATAGAATAATGAAAATGAGGTAAGTAAATGTGCATTAAGGATTGTATAGGAGTGAAAAGTCTGAGAATAAAAATTCACAATCCGCAATGTAAAAGGATTCATGTTAAGTAGGAAAAACGACTGTCATGTCTTGGTTAGAATGTTAGAGAGAATAGTGAAAAACCAGAAGAGATGTTTTGAACCATTGGCAAGGTACTAAGTTTGGTGTTCCCACACCAAAGTAAGTACAAAGGCCCACAAATAAATCATGCATGCTAACCATTGTTTCTAAGTGCTTGGGGAACAAGCAACTTTCAATATCATTGCAGAGTGTCATACAAGCTTTTGGAAGGATTAAGCATCATCACCCAAAGAAATGAAAGAGGAATGCTAAAACCAGCAATGAGGATGATGAGGAGGAGGACAGCAAGTAGATTCCAAAAGGTTGTATTGTTCAGTGATTTTTTTATATCAGATACTGCTATGATTGAAAGTGATATAATACCCCTGCTTGTCTGCATAGTATAATTTTTCTGTAATTCAATAATTAAGATGCTTGATTATTCACAACGCTACACTTTTCACACTTGTTTGCACTCAATACTTCAAAAATGCATCACATGAAAGTTCTTTGAAAAGAAGGATTGAGGAATTAAACAATTTTGAGGCAAGCAAAAGATTAGGAGAAGTGGCGGTTCTAGTTGTATGATAATGTATTGAGGTTGCATGCTTATGAAAACTTGCATGGGAGCTCATAGGCAGGACATGAAGTTCAAAGAAGTATTGTGGAGATTCTCAAAAATTTATTGATCCAAGAAGCAGCAAATAAAACAAAAGAAAATAAAGAAAATACAAAAACAAAAAAAACATGGCCCAAGGCTCTGAGCATCAATTACTAGGCAAAAAAAAGGAAGAAAGAAACAAGAACTCAAAGAGTTGTTATCCTAGTAAATGCTTGTGGTCGAACTGTGTCAAAGAGAGAGGCTTGAGCAAGTAAATCCTAAGGGGTGCTTCAACACCTAATACCTTAAAACCAACTGGTTTAGGAGTATTGATTGAAAGCTTATCTAAAGAGCCGCTTTAAGACATGACACTTAGAGTCAAGGCCAAAGCACAGAAACTATAAGCTACTTTTACTCAAGCTTTTATAATTCTCAACCCGGTTCACTTCGGTTCTCTTTCCAACTCCAAGAGCAATCAACCAAGGCCTCTATCAACCCAATCCCATCAAGAGCAAAGGCCCAATTCAAGGCTTGAAGACCATCTGAAGAAAGTGTATAAATAGATTAGGATTTAAGTTTCTAAGGAGCTTTTTCTTTTCGATTTTGATTGGGTAGTTTTGTAGAGAGCTCACTTTGACCTTTTGGCATTTTTGTTTTAGAATTCAAGAAAATTGGGGAGGAGAATTGATCTCTCTTCTTCCTTGTTCTTGCTTGAGCACTCTTTATTTTTCTTGCTTCGGATCTTGGGTGGAGAATTGAAGAACTTCTGTTTCAATCTCACCTTGAGATCTTGTTTAATTTTCTGCTTAATTGAATTTTCTTTTCTGTTAATCGCTTCATCTTCTACTTTCTCTACAATTTACATTTCCTTTGCAATTACTCTTGTTGGATCTAGGAAGGCATTGAGATCTAGACTTGGTTATCTAGTCTCTTGAATCCTGAGATCTGGATTTCCATTTTCAATTTCTCTGTTTACTGCTTTTCAAGCTCTTTTATATTTCTGTTTTAGATCCGATTCAACCCAAGGCATCTTTCACTCTTCTGTGTGTTAAATTTTACTTTTCCTTGTTTAATTTCTGCAAATCAAATTCCCAATTCCCTTTACATTTCAAGCCATTTACATTTCTTGCACTTTAAGATTCTGCAATTTACATTTCTTGCATTCTAAGTTTCTGCCATTTAATTTCTTGCCCTTTAAGATTTAGCATTTTACATTTCAGTTCTCTTTAAATTCATGCAAATTACCCATCCCCTTTATTTTACATGCAATTTAAATTCTGCAAATCACAAATCTCTCAACCAAATCTTGATTCGCTTGACTAAATCAATCACTAAACTAAAATTGCTCAATCCTTCAATCCCTGTGGGATCGACCTCACTCCCGCGAGTTATTATTACTTGATGCGACCCGGTGCACTTGCCGGTGAGTTTTGTGTCGGATCGTTTTCCGCACATCAAGTTTTTGGTGCCGTTGCCGGGGATTGATTAGATTGACAATCATTAAGTGAGGTCGTAGTTTAGATCAAGCACTTTTTCTTTAATTTTGACTAACCCACTATCTGTTCGAGACTTTGTCTCTACTAACTCTAACTGCACTCAAGTTACAGAGTGCTCTGTTTTAGTTTCTGGTTCTATTTGTGTTTCTGATTTTGTGATAGGAGGAAAGAGCGATGAATCCACACCTTTTGATCCTGAAACATTTTGGAGGTTGAGGAAAGAGGCAAGAGATAGAGGGGAGAAATGCTGGGATTCAGAAAATCCCCACTGAGAGTTTCTCACCAGGGGATAAAGTGATATTAAACACCCAACCAATGAAGGTGCCTCCACAATTATCTGAGTACTATACTGTGAACCGGATCCTTCCACATGAACACCTAGAGATCATCAAAGAGAAGACTGGAAGGAAGTTCACAGTAAGAAGAGAAAAGCTGAGGCACTATGATTTTCAGCCTCCATGATCAGAGGATGAAGGATGTCAAGCTAATGAAAATAAAAGAGTGCTTGTTGGGAGGCAACCCAACCTGAGGTAGTTTTCTTTCCATAGTTATTTTAATAAAAAGGTTAATTAACTTCATCTATATTGCAAGAAGCTAAGTTTGGTGTTACACACCAAAACAATATAAAGGAGAATGAAGGATTCTAAGTTTGGTGTTTCACCAAAATCCCATCATAAAACACATTCTCACTTTCTGCATAATGCTAGCTTCGAGCATCTAGACGAACTAGTTAACTATTCTGCTGTTTCCTAGTCTTTAGTTCTATTGCTTTTGAAAAAAGAAAAAGAGTTCCACACATGGTTAATCTGATGCATGAGAACCATTGGCAAGGTACTAAGTTTGGTATTCCCACACCAAAGTAAGTACAAAGGCCCACAAATAAATCATGCATGCTAACCATTGTTTCTAAGTGCTTGGGGAACAAGCAACTTTCAATATCATTGCAGAGTGTCATACAAGCTTTTGGAAGGATTAAGCATCATCACCCAAAGAAATGAAAGAGGAATGCTAAAATCAGCAATGAGGATGATGAGGAGGAGGACAGCAAGTAGATTCCAAAAGGTTGTATTGTTCAGTGATTGTTTTATATCAGATACTGCTATGATTGAAAGTGATATAATACCCCTGCTTGCCTGCATAGTATAATTTTTATGTAATTCAATAATTAAGATGCTTGATTATTCACAACACTACACTTTTCACACTTGTTTGCACTCAATACTTCAAAAATGCATCACATGAAAGTTCTTTGAAAAGAAGGATTGAGGAATTAAACAATTTTGAGGCAAGCAAAAGATTAGGAGAAGTGGCGGTTCTAGTTGTATGATAATGTATTGAGGTTGCATGCTTATGAAAACTTGCATGGGAGCTCATAGGCAGGACATGAAGTTCAAAGAAGTATTGTGGAGATTCTCAAAAATTTATTGATCCAAGAAGCAGCAAACAAAACAAAAGAAAATAAAGAAAATACAAAAACAAAAAGAACATGGCCCAAGGCTCTGAGCATCAATTACTAGGCGAAAAAAGGAAGAAAGAAACAAGAACTCAAAGAGTTGTTATCCTAGTAAATGCTTGTGGTCAAACTGTGTCAAAGAGAGAGGCTTTAGCAAGTAAATCCTAAGGGGTGCTTCAACACCTAATACCTTAAAACCAACTGGTTTAGGAGTATTGATTGAAAGCTTATCTAAAGAGCCGCTTTGAGACATGACACTTAGAGTCAAGGCCAAAGCACAGAAACTATAAGCTGCTTCAAGGTGATTACATATAAAGAGATCTTCATGATATTATTTGGATGAAAGTTCTAAGACCTAAGACTCCCAAGATGTAGGGACTAGTAAGCACTGAAGCCCTTGCATGAGCATATAATTTAGAGTTCACCCCACTGTCACTTAATCACCTCACTCACAGGACTTTACAAGTTGTTCTTCAATCCGTCTTAATTAAAAGAACCTTTGAACATAATTCATTTCTTGCTTGGGGACAAGCAAGCTTTAAGTTTGGTGTTGTGATGACAAGTCATCTTAGCCTAGTTTCAATAGCCTTTTTCTTTTATTTTCAATTGAATTATGCACTTTCTTGAGCCATAAGCAAGCCAATTGGGTAGATTTCCATGTTTCCTTTGATTTAATCAACCATAGATGAATTAATGCAATTTCATGAGGATTTATGCTATAATTGCCACATATTATGAAAGAATGACAAACTCATGATTTTAAGCATAGCTTTGATGTGTTTGGTTGATTAATGATAGGTGAAGAAAGCTTGGAGAAAGGTTGAAGCAAGAAGGAATGGCTAGGAGCAAAAGAGAACAAAAAGTTTGAGCAAAAGTTTGCCTCAAACTTTAGCTCAAACTTTCGGATAAGTGAAAACACACCAGGGAACAAAAAGCTTGAGCAAAAGTTTGCCTCAAACTTTAGCTCAAACTTTTGGGAGAAAAGCTTGAGCCAACGTTTGCCTCAAACTTTTTGGCAAACGTTGGCGCCATCAACAACACACCCTGGAGACAAAAAGTTTGCGCCAACGTTTGCCTCAAACCTTTTGGCAAACGCATGAGTGATGAGTGTGCATAAGGGGGCCAACGTTTGAGCAATAGTTTGACCCCAAACTTTAGCTCAAACGTTGGTAGCAGCAAGAATCTGATGTAAACCCCAAACTTTAGCTCAAACGTTGGTAGCAGCAAGAATGGGGTTGCTGATGTAAAAAGTTTGAGTAAAAGTTTGCCTCAAACTTTTACTCAAACTTTTACTCAAGCTTTTATAATTCTCAACCCGGTTCACTTCGGTTCTCTTTCCAACTCCAAGAGCAATCAACCAAGGCCTCTATCAACCCAATCCCATCAAGAGCAAAGGCCCAATTCAAGGCTTGAAGACCATTTGAAGAAAGTGTATAAATAGATTAGGATTTAAGTTTCTAAGGAGCTTTTTCTTTTCGGATTTGATCGGGTAGTTTTGTAGAGAGCTCACTTTGACCTTTTGGCATTTTTGTTTTAGAATTCAAGAGAATTGGGGAGGAGAATTGATCTCTCTTCTTCCTTGTTCTTGCTTGAGCACTCTTTATTTTTCTTGCTTCGGATCTTGGGTGGAGAATTGAAGAACTTCTGTTTCAATCTCACCTTGAGATCTTGTTTAATTTTCTGCTTAATTGAATTTCCTTTTCTGTTAATCGCTTCATCTTCTACTTTCTCTACAATTTACATTTCCTTTGCAATTACTCTTGTTGGATCTAGGAAGGCATTGAGATCTAGACTTGGTTATCTAGTCTCTTGAGTCCTGAGATCTGGATTTCCATTTTCAATTTCTCTGTTTACTGCTTTTCAAGCTCTTTTATATTTCTGTTTTAGATCCGATTCAACCCAAGGCATCTTCCACTCTTCTGTGTGTTAAATTTTACTTTTCCTTGTTTAATTTCTGCAAATCAAATTCCCAATTTCCTTTACAATTCAAGCCATTTACATTTCTTGCACTTTAAGATTCTGCAATTCACATTTCTTGCGTTCTAAGTTTCTGCCATTTAATTTCTTGCTCTTTAAGATTTAGCATTTTACATTTCAGTTCTCTTTAAATTCATGCAAATTACCCATCCCCTTTATTTTACATGCAATTTAAATTCTGCAAATCACAAATCTCTCAACCAAATCTTGATTCGCTTGACTAAATCAACCACTAAACTAAAATTGCTCAATCCTTCAATCCCTGTGGGATCGACCTCACTTCCGGTGAGTTTTGTGTCGGATCGTTTTCCGCACATCAAGGAGTGTTAGTAGATAAATAAATAAATAGAAAGAGATGAGAGGGGGAAGAATTCGAAATTAAATAAAATAAAAAAATTGTTTTTGTTTTTATTTTAAAATGTAGTTAGAATTCGAAAAAAAAGAAATAAAATTAAAATTAAAATTTTAAAAATAATTATTTAATTAAAAGGAATTTTGAAAAAGAGATTAATGATTTTCGAAAATAAGAGAGAGAGAAAAGTAGTTTGGTGGTTTTGAAAAAGATAAGAAATAGTAAAACAAACAAAAAGTCAAGTAGTTAATTGAAAAAGATTTGAAAATCAATTTTTGAAAAGATAAAGAAGTTAGAAAAGATTTTGAAATTAAGTTTTGAAAAAGATATGATTGAAAGATTTGATTGAAAATCAATTTGAAAAAGATTTGAAAAGGAACTTAAAAAGATTTGATTTTGAAAATTAAAGTTGATTACTTGACTAACAAGAAACTAAAAGATATGATTCTAAAATTTAAAGATGGAACCTTTCTTAATAGGCAAGTAACAGACTTTAAAATTTTTGAATCAATCACATTAATTGTTAGTAAAGATTTTGAAATTATAAAATGAAATTAAGAATAAGATTTTGAAAATCATCTTTAAAATTTTCGAAAATCATAAAAGAAAAATGAAAAAGATTTAATTTTTGAAAAAGTTTTGAAAAGATAGGATTTTTAAATTGAAGATTTGACTTGACCCATAAGAAACAACTAAATTTTAAAATTTTTTTAATAAGTCAACTCAAATATTCGAATTTTATGAGAAGAATAAGGGAAAGATATTTTTTTGATTTTTGAATTTTTAATGAAGAAAGAGAAAAACACCAAATTGGAACAAAACATAAAAATTATGAATCAAAATAACTAATGCTTGCAAGAACACTTTGAATGTCAAGATGAACACCAAGAACACTTTGAATATCAAGATGAACACCAAGAACTTATTTTTGAAAATTTTTAAGAAAAGAAAAACATGAAAGACACCAAACTTAGAAATTTTCAAACTTTAGACACTAACAAATTGAAAATGCATATGAAAAACAAGAAGGGACATAAAACATGAAAATGCAAAGATCAAACAAAGAAGATCATCAAAAACAACTTGAAGATCATGAAGAACACATGAACACACTTTCGAAAAATGCAAGAAGAATAAAGACATGCAATTGACACCAAACTTAATAATTGACACTAAACTCAAACAAGAAACATAAAATTATTTTTGGTTTTATGATTTTATTAATTTTTTTTTTTGGAAAATTAATTGGAAAAAGAAAAATAAGGATTTCAAAATTTCTAATTAGAATTCCTGGAATCATGCAATGTTAGTCTAAAACTCCGGTCCAGGAATTAAACATGGCTTACTAGCCAGCCAAGCTTTCAGTGAAAGCTTCGGTCCAAAA
>NC_029789.2:84638325-84651020 GCF_000816755.2 Arachis ipaensis
TTTAAATTCTGCAAATCACAAATCTCTCAACCAAATCTTGATTCGCTTGACTAAATCAACCACTAAACTAAAATTGCTCAATCCTTCAATCCCTGTGGGATCGACCTCACTTCCGGTGAGTTTTGTGTCGGATCGTTTTCCGCACATCAAGGAGTGTTAGTAGATAAATAAATAAATAGAAAGAGATGAGAGGGGGAAGAATTCGAAATTAAATAAAATAAAAAAATTGTTTTTGTTTTTATTTTAAAATGTAGTTAGAATTCGAAAAAAAAGAAATAAAATTAAAATTAAAATTTTAAAAATAATTATTTAATTAAAAGGAATTTTGAAAAAGAGATTAATGATTTTCGAAAATAAGAGAGAGAGAAAAGTAGTTTGGTGGTTTTGAAAAAGATAAGAAATAGTAAAACAAACAAAAAGTCAAGTAGTTAATTGAAAAAGATTTGAAAATCAATTTTTGAAAAGATAAAGAAGTTAGAAAAGATTTTGAAATTAAGTTTTGAAAAAGATATGATTGAAAGATTTGATTGAAAATCAATTTGAAAAAGATTTGAAAAGGAACTTAAAAAGATTTGATTTTGAAAATTAAAGTTGATTACTTGACTAACAAGAAACTAAAAGATATGATTCTAAAATTTAAAGATGGAACCTTTCTTAATAGGCAAGTAACAGACTTTAAAATTTTTGAATCAATCACATTAATTGTTAGTAAAGATTTTGAAATTATAAAATGAAATTAAGAATAAGATTTTGAAAATCATCTTTAAAATTTTCGAAAATCATAAAAGAAAAATGAAAAAGATTTAATTTTTGAAAAAGTTTTGAAAAGATAGGATTTTTAAATTGAAGATTTGACTTGACCCATAAGAAACAACTAAATTTTAAAATTTTTTTAATAAGTCAACTCAAATATTCGAATTTTATGAGAAGAATAAGGGAAAGATAATTTTTTTTTATTTTTGAGTTTTTAATGAAGAAAGAGAAAAACACAAAAAAGACACAAGACATAAAAATTATGAATCAAAACACACAATGCATGCAAAAACACTTTAAAATGTCAAGATGAACACCAAGAACACTTTGAATATCAAGATGAACACCAAGAACTTATTTTTGAAAATTTTTAAGAAAAGAAAAACATGAAAGACACCAAACTTAGAAATTTTCAAACTTTAGACACTAACAAATTGAAAATGCATATGAAAAACAAGAAGGGACATAAAACATGAAAATGCAAAGATCAAACAAAGAAGATCATCAAAAACAACTTGAAGATCATGAAGAACACATGAACACACTTTCGAAAAATGCAAGAAGAATAAAGACATGCAATTGACACCAAACTTAATAATTGACACTAAACTCAAACAAGAAACATAAAATTATTTTTTGTTTTATGATTTTATAAATTTTTTTTTTGTAATTTTTCGAAAATTAATTGGAAAAATAAAAATAAGGATTTCAAAATTTCTAATGAGAATTCCAGGAATCATGCAATGTTAGTCTAAAACTCCGGTCCATGAATTAGACATGGCTTACTAGCCAGCCAAGCTTTCAGTGAAAGCTTCGGTCCAAAATACTAGACATGGCCAATGGCCGGCCAAGCTTTAGCAGAACATTACATACAACAGCTAAATTGCTGAGAAAGACAAAGAAGCTCTTCTAAGGATAGTTGAAACCTCGGTCCAAAAGATTAGACATGGCTTTACAGCCAGCCAGGATTCAACATATCTCATAAAACTCTAGAATCCTTTCCTAAAAATTCTGAAGTCAAAGAATAGAAATAAATTTTTCTTTTGAAAATTTTTCGAAAATAAATAATAAATAAAAATAAAAAAATTACAAAGCTTAAACATAAAATAAAAGTACCTAACCTGAGCAACAAGATGAACTGTCAGTTGTCCAAACTCGAACAATCCCCGGCAACGGCGCCAAAAACTTGGTGCAGGAAATTGTGATCTCAATAGCACCAAAAACTTGGTACGCACTATCATAATCTCAATTCTTCTTCACAACTTCGCACAACTAACCAGCAAATGCACTGGGTCGTCTAAGTAATAAACCTTACGTGAGTAAGGGTCGATCCCACGGAGATTGTCGGCTTGAAGCAAGCTATGGTCATCTTGTAAATCTCTGTCAGGCAGATTCAATTGGTTATGGGATTTTGATAATTAAAATATGAATAACAGAAAATAAAGATAGAAATACTTATGTAATTCATTGGTGAGAATTTCAGGTAAGCGTGTGGAGATGCTTTACTCCTTCTGAATCTCTGCTTTCCTACTGTCTTCATTCAATCATTCATACTCCTTTCCATGGCAAGCTGTATGTTGGGCATCACCGTTGTCAATGGCTACTTCCCGTCCTCTCAGTGAAAATGGTCCAAATGCGCTGTCACTGCACGGCTAATCATCTGTCGGTTCTCGATCATGTTGGAATAGGATCTAGTTATCCTTTTGCGTCTGCCACTACGCCCAACACTTGCGAGTGTGAAGCTCATCACAGTCATCCCTTCACAGATCCTACTCGGAATACCACAGACAAGGTTTAGAGTTTTTAGATCTCAGGAATGGCCGCCAATAATTCTAGCTTATTCCACGAAGACTCCGATCTTTCGGAATGGAGGCTAAGAGATAAATGCTCAATCCAAGGTAGAACGGAAGTGGTTGTCAGGCACGCGTTCATAGGTTGATAATAGTGACGAGTGTCACGGATTATCATATTCATCGTGGTTGAAGTGCCAGCGAATATCTTAGAATAGGAATAAGCTTGAATTGAATAGAAAAATAATAGTACTTTGCATTAATCTATGAGGAACAGCAGAGCTCCACACCTTAATCTATGGTGTGTAGAAACTCTACCGTTGAAAATACATAAGTGATGAAGGTCCAGGCATGGCCGAATGGCCTGCCCCCTAAACGTGATCTCTGAACATAAAATTATTCAAAGACTACCCAGAGATATAAAATAAATCACTAAAAGTAGTTTTTATACTAAACTAGTAGCTAGGGTTACATAAGATAAGTAAATGATGTAGAAATCCACTTCCGGGCCCACTTGGTGTGTGCTTTGGCTGAGCATTGAGCTTTCATGTGTAGAGACTCTTTTTGGAGTTAAACAACAGGTTGTAACCGATGCCAGGGCATTTTGGTCAGTTTCACTGACCTTTTCTTTACTATTTTAGGGTAGTTTCATGCATTTTCTTAGTAAATAAGCAAGTTTTGGGTAGAAATACACTTACATCTTGATTCAAGCAAACATGGTGAACTTTACATGATTTCATGAGAATTATGCATGAATTGAATGACAAATTGGATAATTCATAATCTCATGACTTGGAATAGAGCTTTGATGCACTTTATTTGCTTCATTTCAGGACAAAGGAAGCAAGGAAGAGCCATGTTAGTAGCCACGCTAATCTAATTAACGTGATCACTAACGTAGAATGGGCATAAGCTTGTAGTGTTAATGAGAAAAGTGATCGCCAATAATGCCTTCGAAGCCATTATAGCCCACGTTGGTTGCCACGTTAATTACATTAACATGGTAGCTAACGTGGAGGAAAAAGGGAGCTCCAACGTTAGTGGTAAAAGTGAATGCCACCTAACGCCCCAAAATAGCACACTTAGCCACGTTAATCTAATTAACGTGAACTCTAACGTGGGAAGGAGGGGCGTTTGGAGCGTTAGTGACAAAGGTAAGTGTCACTAACGCTCTCGAAGCTTAGGCATACCCACGTTAAGGGTCACATTAGTTATACTAACGTGAACTCTAACGTGGGGAAAAGAGGTAATTAGCAATGTTATTGGAAAAGGTGAATGCCAATAACGTTTGTGAAGGACCAAGAGGCAATGTTAGTGGTCACGTTAATGCCACTAACATTGAAGTTAACGTGGATCATTTTGGTTTGGAACGTTAGTGAAAAAGGTGATCATCACTAATGTTCTTGAACCCACATTTTCACTTAACGTTAACACCACTAACGTCCTAACTAACGTCCATACCTAATTCACACTTTTGCTGCAAGCAAAGCTGAGCCCACTGAAGACTATAACTTCTTCAACTCAAGATCAAAGGCCCATATCCAAGACTTGAAGAGCCAACTAGAATATCAGAAGAGTAGTCTATATAGGAGTAGTTTTGAACTACACTCTGTATACTTTACTTTCTCTGTAATTTCTAGTTAATTTGACAATGCATTCTTCTTTATCTTCTTTCATTTCCAGAGCTATGAACAACTAAACCCATTTTCATTGGGTTAGGGAGCTCTGTTGTAATTTGATAGATCAATAATAGTTTTCATTATTCTTCTTCTTTCTTTTCTCTTGATTTTACTAGAAGGCTTTCAATCTTCATCCAATTGGGTATTTGTCTTGGAAAAGAAGCTATTCATACTTCGATCTCTTCGGAACCTTGGAAGAGGAATGAAGAGATCATGCTAGAAATGCTTTCTCATGTTGGACCAAATTGGGGTTTGGATGGATATAGTGACATATAATCCTACCAACACTTTGATTTGGGAATACATGTGGTATAATCAGTGACCATACTTCATCTCTTCTCATGAGCAATTAGACCAAGGAATTGGCTATTGATCAAGATTTGAGAGATTGAATTACCAAAGAATTGGAATCCAATCACTTAAGATTGCCAAGGAGATCAATGAATGCATTGATTGAGGAAGAAATGAGAATGAATTTGATCCGGAGAATACAACATCTCCTGAGCCCAATGAATCCCCCATTTCTGATCTTACCCATTCTCTTTACTTTCTGCCATTTAATTTTATGTTCATTTCCCCAAACTCCCGTTTATGATTCTGCAATTTACTTTCCGTCATTTACATTCTGCCATTTACTTCCAGTAATTACCTTTTCTATTATTTACTTTCCCGCCATTTACTTTTCTACAAATTTCAACTAAATTTCTGCTTAGCTCAACTAGAACATTCCTCTGATTAAATTTGCTTGACCAATCAATCCCTATGGGATTCGACCTCACTCTATTGTGAGTTTTTACTTGACGATAATTCGGTATACTTGCCGAGGGAAATTTGTTGAGAGACAAGTTTCCATGGATCAAGTTTATAGCACTGTTGCTGGGGATTGATTTTGTATCAACAATGATTAAATTGGTGGATAACTAGATTGAGCATTTTTATTTGTTTAATTTAATTTCATTTGAGTGATTTACTTTCAGTTTTAGTTATTTTCTTCCCTTTACCCCTTACCCGTTTATGGTGTTATCTTCAATTTTTTTTTACAATTCAGTTCACTAACCCACTAACTGTTTGATATATTGCATCACTCACACTAACAGCACCCCTAATAGGAGTAACTTCTCCATCAATTCTCTTTCCTGCTTTTTGCTCTGTTGGTTATATGACAGGTAGAAGAAGAGGGGCTTCAACTTCCTTTGATTCTGAACCTGAGAGGACCTTTCTTAGAATAAGGAGGGAAGCAAGAAGAAAGAGAGTCGTTGGTGCTGTGGAAGAGGAGGAGTATTTTGAACCAAACATGGAGGAGAATATGGAGAACCACCATGAAGAAGAGGCTCAGAACCGTGCCAGAGAAGGACCAGCAAATCATGCTGGGCAAGAGAGAAGAGTTCTAGGCTCTTACATCAATCCAAACCCAGGAAATTGCGGAAGTAGCATCCAAAAGCCAACCATACATGCCAATAACTTCAAACTAAAACCCCAGCTCATCACCCTTATTCAGAACAACTGTTCATTCGGAGGAAGTGTCCAAGAAGACCCCAATCAATATCTCACCACCTTCCTAAGGATATGTGATACTGTGAAGTCTAATGGTGTTCATCTTGACACCTATAGATTGCTTTTGTTCCCCTTTTCACTCAAGGACAAAGCATCTAAATGGCTGGAATCTTTTCCGAAGGAGAGTTTAACAACCTGGGAAGATATGGTGAACAAATTCTTGGCGAGATTCTACCCTCCTCATAGAATTAACAGGTTGAGAGCTGAAGTACTAACATACAGGCAACAAGATGGTGAAACTCTGTATGAAGCATGGGAGAGGTTTAAGGACTTGACAAGAAAATGCCCACCAGACATGTTCAATGAATGGGTGCAGTTACATATTTTCTATGAGGGTCTTTCTTATGAATCAAAGAAGGCAGTAGACCACTCATCCGGGGGATCTCTGAACAAGAAGAAGACAATTGAAAAAGCCATAGATGTCATTGAGACTGTAGCTGAGAATGATTACTTCTATGCTTCTGAAAGGGGCAATACTAGAGGAGTGATGGAGCTGAACAACGTGGATGCACTATTGGCTCAAAACAAGATGATCACCAAGCAGCTGGCTGACCTTACCAAGATGATGGAAAGAAACCAAGTCGCAGCAATCACCACCTCATCAGTAGCCCAAGAAGGAGTGAACGCAGAGGTAGAGGGTGATTAGGAACAAGCCAACTACATTGGGAACTCACCTAGGCACACCCATGATCCATACTCCAAAACTTATAATCCTGGTTGGAGGAACCACCCAAACTTTGGGTGGGGAAATCAACAAGATCAAGGCCAAGATCAGAGACGTCACAACCCCAACAACAATGCAGCTCACCAACATTCCACACAAAGATCATATCAGCACCCACCTAACAATACCTCTCAACATCCATATCAAAACCAAAATGGCCCTTCTCATCCCTCTAATCTCAACTCACCATCATCTGAAGATAGACTCTCCAGAATCAAAACTCTACTTGAAGGCATATGTAAGGAAATCCACGATAACAAGGTGTTCAAGGAGGAGGTGCGAGCCAATATCAAAAACCAGGGAGACACCATCAAGAGGCTGGAATTTCAAGTGGGATACCTCTCTGAGAAGATTCCCAAACCTACTGACAGTTTCTCAAGTGTCACAGAGAAAAACCCGAGAGGTGAAGCAAAGAAAGTGAGATGGGAAGAATGCAAGATGGTCACTATAAGTGATAAGGGGATTGAGGAAGAGCTGAACAAACCCTTAGAACCCTCTGGAGATACTTCAGCAGAGAATCAAGAAGAGGGCCACCAAAAAACTAAAACTACACAGAAGGAGATTCTGAAACTCTATGCACCTTTTCCCCAAAAACTCAAGGGTGGTGTAGAAAAGAGAATATACTCAAAGTTCCTCGACATGTTTGCATCCCTTCATGTGAACATACCATTCATCAAGGCTCTCCAACAAATGCCTTCATACATTAAGTGTATGAAGGAGCTACTGACTAGGAAAAGCTCACTCAAAGGAGGGCAAACAGTAGTGATGAATAAGGAGTACAGTGCTCTCATTCAACCAAAGTTGCCTACAAAAAGGAAGGATCCAGGGAGTTTTCACATCCCTTGTGCCATAGGAGAAACACTGATTGATAAGGGACTCTGTGATCTGGGAGCAAGCATTAATTTAATGCCTCTATCCCTCATGAAGAAGCTGCAGATCAATGAGCTAATGCCCACTGACGCAGTCATCAGGCTGGCTGACAAAACTCAAAAACAAGCAGTAGGAGTGGTTGAAAATGTGTTGGTGAAGGTTGGAAACTACTTCCTTCCCACAGACTTTGTCATATTAGAAATGAAAAAGAGTTACCTCCATCCAATCATATTGGGAAGACTATTCCTAGCCACAGCCAGATCGCTTATAGATGTAGAGCGAGGAGAGCTAATACTGAAGATACATGATGAACAACTCGCATTCAATGTCTTCAAACCCTCACAAGAAGCAGATCAAGAAAACAAGGAACCAAGGGAAGATTATAATGATGCACTGGTGAAAGAAACAAGCACCGAAGCACAAACAGTACACCCTAAAATCCCTTTGGTTGGTAAACAAAACAGTCAGAAGGTGCAACAGCTAAAGGAAACCCAAGAGGAGCCAAATCCACCAGAGTCATATGAGACCAGCAATAAAATTTCCCTGGGAAAGGAGGCCACAAAGAGTAGGGTAGCGTTAAAAGAAACAAGGAAGAAGGCACCGAGGGGATGGAGGAATAAGAAGATCCCTACAGAGGATTTCTCTCCAGGGGATAAAGTGATCTCAGCTCATCTCCCAGCTATTCCACCTCATCTCCCCACCATCCCATCTCAGCTGCCTAAAGTTTTCACCATAAGCAGAATTCTCTCCTTAGAACATGAGGGAATCCTTAATGAAGCCAATGGAGATAGATTCACTGCGAGAGGAGAAGATTTGAAGCATTACCAACCACCCTGACAAAGGCAGAACGTCAAGCTAGTGACGCTAAAGAAGCGCTTCATGGGAGGCAACCCATGTTTGAAATGTTTTTAAAGTAGTTAATAATGCAAGGTTCATGAATTCCAAATCAACTTTGACATACACTTAAATGAATCCTTGTATGCAACATATAGTGAAGAACAAGTTTGGTGTTCAAGGCACACTAAGAGAACATAATTGCAATTCATATCATGTCACTCTTAGAACCTTGAACAAATCTTTTTACACCACATGGCCACAAACTAAGTTTGGTGTCACCAATGTTGCATTCATGAATAGCACTTAGTTAGTTAAAAACAAAAATTTTAAAAAAGTAGTTATCCTATTTTCTAATTTTGTCGCCAATTTTCAACGTTATTAATTTTATTCCTTTGTCTTGTATAGGAATTAAAGGAAGGATTAAAGAGAAATTGATGGGACAAGTGAAGAAGAAGGGTTCGACCACTTCAAAAATGGGGACTATACACATGTCTTCAAAGGGAATACATTGGAAAATGTTGCCATGCAACATTGGAAGAATAACACACTTGGAAACTGACCCAACCCCATCATAAAAGTGATTATCCTTGTGCCCATCCCATGCTAAACCCCATCCGTTCATTATAAGCCTACACCATCAATCCACACCTTTCATTTGCTCACCACTTTTCTATATAAGTGGTTCCTAGTTCGTACCTCTTTACATTCCAATTCCCCTTTCTTTGTACTTCTCAATTTCGGAACTCAACACCTCTTATCCCATCGAAAGCACTCTCACCCACTTCTTTAACTATACCATATCTGAACCCGGCCGAATTCCATCATCTATCCACACCCTTCAACACCTTCACATATCAAAAGTCACTTATGGCATCATCAAGCTCCAAAAGGCTAAAGGGAAAGACACCGGTGGAGAGCATTCCTTTTGATGAAGGAAGGTTTAAGAACCTCTTCCATGAGCTTCAATTCAAAAATATAAAACACAAGAAGGTATTGCCAGAGCTGACATTCCAATTCAACGATGATGAGTGCCCGCAGATTAGAGAAAAGATTGAACAGAGGGGTTGGCAAGAGCTCACGAACCCAGAAACAAAGATAAATGCAAATCTCATTAAGGAGTTCTATGCCAATGTAGCCAGAGAAGACAATACCGAGGTTCCTACCTTCAAAAGCTACGTGAGAGGAACAGAGCTGGATTTCAGCCCCAATGCTATAATGAGGACTCTTCATCTTAGATTATAACCCTCTGACAAGTCAAGTTATCAAGCAAGAATAAGTAATGCCCTGACAATGATGAGCTTGAAGAAGTTATGAATGACATTTGTGTCATAGGATCGGATTGGGAAAGGTATTCGGATAAGAGGCCACGGTTCATTAGAAGAGGAGATCTCATCCCGGAAGCCAAAGGATGGTTTGAGCTCGTAAGAAGATCTATCCTTCCAGCCTTAAACAATTCTGAGGTCAACATTGCTTCAGCTACTATGCTACATTGCATTATGAGCGGTGGAGACATCAATGTACATGAAATTATAGCTGAGGGAATCCAAGAAGTAGCCGAAAAGAGTGATCCGAATGCTCGGCTTTTGTACCCTACTACCATCCTGAGACTATGTATGAAAGCCAAGGTGGTCTTCGAAGATAGCAATCCGAATTGGATAAACCCTGCAAGGTTAGTCACACGTCAGTGCATAACATATGTAGCACCTGCTCAACAATAAAGAAGGCCTCAAATACGGAAAAGAACATCACAAGAAGGACCTTATCAAGAAGAATACCAGTAAGAAGAGTACTATGATCCAACTAACATAAACCTGAATCACATTCAAGGAGCCATTGAGGATCTATCAAAGAGATATATGGAAGGACAAGAGCAACAACTACACTTTCAATCCCAAAGGATGGATTGTCAAGAAGAACTACTTGCTAACTGGATAAATCAACAAGGAGAGTGACAGAGACAACAAATGGAGCAGCAATAAGAACACCACTCCCAGCTCACTCAAGCCATCAATCAAGTGACTGAAAGGCAAGAGCGTCAAGATAAACACCTTCAAGAACTCAACCAACGACAGCTAGCTCAGATGAAAGCATTCAATGAGTTCAGCGTGCTTAATGAAGGACGGCAACTACACAGGGAAGAATTCAACATAAACACTCAGGCCAAGTTGACTTATGTGGCTGGGCATATGCACAATTTACACTCTGCCATCCCAAGGTATGATACAGTCCAGAAAGATCTAACAGAACAAAAGGAAGGGAAGGTGAAACAACAGAAGGAAACATTGACAAAGAAGATGGAAGATGCTGGCTTCTGGAAAAAGTTAGTCAGAAAACGCAAGGGAAATGGGGGTTCGAGCACTTAAGAAGGACACAAAGAGGACAAACAAGAGAGAGAGCATGGGCATCCCCATGAGTAAAAGGTGGTGGAGTTCCCTCTTCATTTTATCTTTTTCAAGTCTAAATAAGGAAAATCATGTATGAAATAGAACATGCTTCCATAGTAGCTTAGGAATTTTCAATTCTGTCTTTAGCATTTTCAGTTATTAAGTCTATGTGTGCTGGTCCAAGTTACATGTTATATGCTCGCCCTTTGAATTTAATGAAAGAGAATGTTATGAAAGAAACTAGAGTAGGGTTCATATGGTGAAGTAAGTCCTCAAAATTTGTGGGTGGTAATAGATTAGCTAAGTTGGATCACCTATAAGGTTTGAGGGCACTTATGTGTATTAAAGTACATGCTTGAAGCACATTCTATGAGATTAGCCAAACAACAAGATCCTAATAAGAAAAAGAGAAAGAACAATAAGAGTTTGAAAAAGAAAGAAAAATAATAGGAAATAAGGCTGGGCACCAAGGGTTTAAATCTTAAGGGATGCGTCTGTGGTGTTCTTGTACCAAGGATCTGCTTGGATGAATAAGTTCTTAGGAGTGCTTCATTGATGCACGGAAACTTGTCTCTCAACAGATTTCCCTCGGCAAGTATACCGAATTGTCATCAAGTAAAAACTCACAATAGAGTGAGATCGAATCCCACAGGGATTGATTGGTCAAGCAACTTTAATTGGAGGAATGTTCTAGTTGAGCTAAGCAGAATTTGATTTGAGAATTGCAGGAAATTAAATGGCGGGAAAGTAAATGGCAGAAAATGTAATTGCTAGAAATAAAGAACTGAATGTAAATGACGGAAAGTAAATTGCAGAATCTTAAATGAGGAATGGGGAAGATGAGCATAAAAGTAAATGGCAGAAAGTAAAGAGAATGGGTAAGATCAAAAATGGGGAGTTCATTGGGCTCAGGAGATGTTGTATTCTTCGGATCAAGTTCATTTTCATCTCTTCCTCAATCAATGCATTCATTGATCTCCTTGGCAATCTTAAGTGATTGAATTCCAATTCCTTGGTAATTCAATCTCTCAAATCTTGATCAATAGCCAATTCCTTGGTCTAATTGCTCATGAGAAGAGATGAAGTATGGTCACTGATTATACCACATGTATTTCCAAATCAAAGTATTGGGAGAATTATATGTCACTATATCCGTCCAAACCCCAATTTGGTCCAACATGAGAAAGCATTTCTAGCATGATCTCTTCATTCCTCTTCCAAGACAACTACCCAATTGGATGAAGATTGAAAGCTTTCTAGTAAAATCAAGAGAAAAGAAAGAAGAAGAATAATGAAAACCATTATTGATCCATCAAATTACAACAGAGCTCCCTAACCCAATGAAAGGGGTTTAGTTGTTCATAGCTCTGGGAATCGAAAACAAAAATGGGAAATACATTCTAAAAGTAAAACTAGAAGTTGTAGAGAAAGTAAAATTATACAGAGAGTAGTTCTCCCAATGCCAAAAGCTCTCTTTCTAGTTCAAAACTACTCCAATATATACTACTCTTCTGATCTTTTAGTTGGCTCTTCAAGTCTTGGATATGGGCGTTTGGATCTTTGAGTTGAAGCAGTTATCATCTTCAGTGGGCTTAGCTTTGCTTGCAGAAAAAGTGTGAGTTAGACATAGACGTTAGTTAGGATGTTAGTGGTGTTAACGTTAAGTGAAAATGTGGGTTCGAGAACATTAGTGACGATCTCCTTTTTCACTAACGTTCCTAACCCAAAATGGTCCACGTTAACTTCAACGTTAGTGGCACTAACGTGACCACTAACGTTGCCTCTTGGTCCTTTGCAAACGTTATTGGCATTCACCTTTTCCAATAATGTTTTCTTGTTGCCCTTCCTCCCTACGTTAGAGTCCACGTTAGTGTAGCTAACGTGACCCTTAACATGGGCATGCCTCAGCTTCGAGAGCGTTAGTGACACTTACCTTTGTCACTAACGCTCCAAACGTCCCTTCCCACGTTAGTGCCTCATGTTAATTGTATTAACGTGACCACTAACGTGGTGGTGATTGCCATCTCCAACGTTAGTGACAAAGGTGATTGTCACTAACGTTGGCTCATCATTTCTTTCCTCCACGTTAGCTTCCACGTTAATG
>NC_029789.2:84651488-84670267 GCF_000816755.2 Arachis ipaensis
AGGTGCATCAAAGCTTTGTTTCAAGTCATGAGATCATGCATCATCCATATTATCATTCAATTCATGCATAATTCTCATGAAATCATGTAAAGTTCACGATATTTGCTTGAATCAAGATGTAAGTGTATATTCACCCAAAACTTGCTTATTTACTAAGAAAATGCATGAAACTATCCTAAAAAAGTAAAGAAAAAGGTCAGTGAAACTGGCCAAAATGCCCTGTCATTCTAGCTCTTTTCCAATCCTCTAGTGCCATCCTTACTGACTCATGACTCTTTTCTGCTCTTTCTCTTTCCTCTCGTGCTAATTCATCCTTTACTTCTTCATATCTTATGATCCCAGGGTGTAATATAGGGAACAGTTCGACTAAGTATCTGAGCCTGGCTTGAGTGTTCACATGATATCCAGTCTCACTCATATAGACTCCTTCTGAAAACGCCCTGTATTCGTCGAAAAGATCTGCCTGTTCTCTTTGTTTCTGATGCATCTCATGAATGTGCGCACCTTGATGTGCTTGGATGTTGATTAGCTTTTGGATGGCTTCTTGTTGTTGATCTTGCTTTTGGTTCAACCTGTGGAAGGATTCACCCCATTGTCTTCCTTGTTCCAGTTGCTGCTCTATTAATTGCTTTTGCCACTCCCCTTGTTGATTCATCCATCTAGAGAATGATTCTTCTTGGAGATCCATCATTTGTAGTTGGAGCTCCTTCTGTGCCCCTTGATTCTCTAAATGTTGCCTAGACAAGCCATCAATGGCTTCTTGTAATTGGTGCATGTCCAAAGTGGCTGGGGCTTGCTCCTCTGGGTCTTGTCCTTCTACAACTTGATGGGTTGGCCTCTTTTTAGCCTTCGTTGAGGTAGGGGAGATGCAACAGCATGCATCCGTCGAACAGTAATTGGGATGCCAGCTTTTATCCATTCGGGGTTTTCATCTTCGAACACCACCCCAGCCCTGTCGCACAGGCGGAAAATGGTGCTGGGGTAGCCTAACCTTCCTCCAGAATCACTTTTTTCAGCGAATTTCCAAATGCCTTGAGCTATGAGTTCGTGAACCTTGATCTCTCTTTCTTTTAGTATACATTGCACCATTGTTGCTCTCTTAAGGTTTACCTCTGAATTGTTTGCAGCGGGGAGGATGGATCTCCTTACAATTTCGAACCACCCCTTTGTTTCAGGAGTGAGATCCCCTCTCTTAATGAATTTGGGCTTTCTATGGGAATCTCGCACCCAATCAGCTCCTTGGATGCAGATGTTTTGCACAATCTGGTCATAGTTGGGGCTGCTATCTATTCTGGATTGATAGCTCTCTTCTGACAAAGGTGACAAAGGTGATTGTCACTAACGTTGGCTCATCATTTCTTTCCTCCACGTTAGCTTCCACGTTAATGTAATTAACGTGGCAGCTAATAGTGGCCATAGTGGCTTAGTCCAACGTTAGTGACAAAGGTGAGTGTCACTAACGTTGGCGATTCCTTGCTCCTTCCACGTTAAAGTTCACGTAATGTAGTTAACGTGGACACTAACGTGGGCTATGATGGCTCACGAAGGCGTTATTGGTGTTCACTTTTCTTATTAACGTTGCAAGCTAGCCTCTATTCCATGTTAATGGTCACTTTAGTTAGACTAACGTGGCTATTAACGTCGCATCTTCCTTGCTTCCTTTGTCCTGAAATCAAGCAAGTAAAGTGCATCAAAGCTTGGTTCTAACTCATGAGATCATACATCATCCATTTTATCATTCAATTCATGCATAATTCTCATAAAATCTTGTAAAATTCACAATGTTTGCTTGAATCAAGATGTAAGTGATTATCTACCCAAAACATGCTTATTAACTAAGAAAATGCATGAAACTACCCTAAAACAGTAAAGAAAAGGTCAGTGAAACTGGCCAAAATGCCCTGGTATCACAACACCAAACTTAAAGCTTGCTTGTCCCTAAGCAAGTACTGAAACATGAGAATGATAAATGAAATGACAAGAGAAATGAGTCATTATTGTGGAAGTCATGTTCTTGGTTTTATGGGGTTTCATGCATAGCAACTTAGGTTCATTCCTTCACTGGCTTTCAAACCTTTATCATGTCCTGGAATACTCACTTGATTGCACCCTTTGAGACTTTTATTCATTGATCCCTTTGTTTTTTCAAGGTTTAATTGTGTTCTTAGACTATGTGCTTTGTGAGGAGGCGACTCTTTAAGATAAGCTTTCAGCCAGCACTCCCGAACCAGTTGGTCCAAGGTGCTGGGTGTTAAGACACCCCTAAGGACTTACTCCCTCAACTCTCTTTCCCCCATACATACACACCACAGGCACATGGTTTGTTATTTTCTTACTTGAGACCTTGGTGTCTAGCACCTCTTTGGGTTACTAAGTGTTCTGTAGTAAAGGTTACTCTTGATAGTGGACTTTCAGCTGATAATCCCGGGTTAGTTAACCCAAGTTACCAGGTGATAAGGCACCCCTGAGAGCTTATTCATCCAAGCATATCCTTTACACAGGAGCACTACAGACACATGCCTCAAGATTCAACCCTTGGTGCCTAGCCTTATTTCTTACTCTTTTTCTTTATTTCTCAACTTTCATTTTTCTTTCCCTTTTTCTTATTAGGATCTTGTTATTTAGCTAGTCTTATGGGTTTTGTTTCAAGTATATGATTCAGGAAAGATAGTTGCCTTCCTACCTTTTTGGTGAACTAACTTAGCTAAGTAATTACTACACCACAAGCTTAAGAACTTACTCCACAAATTGAACCTCACTCTGGTCTTTCATAACATTCTCTTTTTATTTGACTTAAAGGACCAGCATACAAGTAAGCAAGGTGAAAATGCAGCAGTGACATTAGACTAGCAAGCATAGACCTAAGCAATGCAAACTTAAAGGCAGAATTGAAAATCCTAAACTATGGGAAGTACCCACGAACTGAATGATCATTGATCTCGGGGAAACCTACGAACTGTTAACTATTTTATATGCGGAAAAACCCACGAACTGATAATCATTGATTACGGGAATAACCCACGAACTGTTGTATGTTGATCTCGAGTATAACCCACGAACTGAGGATCACTGTTTCCCCTTGTGCGTATATTATGGGGTCAGGCTTTGCGCCGACTGCCGGTAGTCACGAAGGAGTGGTATTCTTACCACCGACACATATGCACTAAGGACACAAAGGAAAACCATATCTGGGACTTGTTCCTAGGTAATGTCGGGTTGCAGGGTGTAAACCGACACGTGAGCTCATGGCCTGCATAGGACAGACATGCATCATACTTGGTTGTGCATTTCCTCTGTTATGATTATTGAATGAATGTATGCTCTGTTTGTTTGTATTCTATTCTTTGTATTTGCATTTTATTTTCTTGTATTCTTTTGTTAGTGTTCTGCTTTCTGTTTCTCTATTTTCTCTATTTATCTGTATCTTCTGTTCACTACTTCTCGGTATTTTGCTATTCGTTTGCTAAACAACACGATATTAATGAACGTAACTAATAAACCCGACCCTATTAAGAACTCCCCAATTCTTACCCCCTTCTCTCTCCCTTCCCCCTTCAGATGGTGATGCGCGTGCATCATTGCCTATTTTTAGTAGTTATTTCAGTAGATTTTTGTTTAGTTTTCATACAAATTTTGCTAATATATGAGTAATAGCATGAAAAATCTCTGCATGAAACAAAATCTCAAGCATAGGTGAATTTTAGCTAATATATAGGGTAAATATGATTAAATAGATCACACTAAGTGAAGTTTTAATTTTGGGCATTATTAGCACACTTAGTATAATGAAGTTTGTCTTGTATGTTACTTTGATACACTTTGTTTGCTTGATTTCAGGTAAGAAGAAGCAGAGAAGAGCCACGTTAGTGGCTACGATAGTGTCACTAATGTGGCCATTAAAGTGGAAGGAAGAAAAGCTTGGAAAGTTAGTGAGAACATTAACGCCACTAACGTTAGCGAAGGGCAAGAAGACCCACGTTAGCGACCCCGTTAGCTCCACTAACGTGGGCACTAACGTGGAAGAAAAGAGAAGCCCCAACGTTAGTGAGAAAGTTAATGGTATTAACGTGGAAGAAAAGAGGCAGCTGTGAAAGTTAGTGGAAAAAAGTGAACGCCACTAACGTTTGCGAAGCCAACAACACCCACGTTAGTGGCCACATTAGTGCCACTAACGTGGGCATTGACGTGGAACAAAGGAGGCAGCTGTGAAAGTTAGTGGAAAAAGTGAACGCCACTAACGTTTGCGAAGCAAAGAAGGCCACGTTAGTGCCACTAACGTGGGCAAAATCTCCCAGCAGCCTAACCATGCCTTCTTCAAACAAGAATAACTTGAGCCACATAGCTTCAAATGAGGTGATTCCAGTGGCATTGGAAAGTAGGATTCCAGAGCTTTCTGATGCACGAAAACTTGTCTCTCAACAATTTCCCTCGGCAAGTATACCGAATTGTCGTCAAGTAAAAACTCACAATAGAGTGAGGTCGAATCCCACAGGGATTGATTAGTCAATCAAGTTTAATTAGAGGAATGTTCTAGTCGAGCTAAGTAGAATTTGATGTGAAAGTTGCAAGAAATTAAATGGCGGAAAGTAAATAGCAGAAAATGTAAATGCTGGGAATAAAGAGCTGAATATAAATGACGGAAAGTAAATTGCAGAATCTTAAATGGGGAATGGGGAATTTAGCATGAAAGTAAATTGCAGAAATTAAAAAGAATGGGTAAGATCAGAAATGGGGGATTCATTGGGCTTAGGAGATGTTGCATTCTCTAGATCAAGTTCATTTTCATCTCTTCCTCAATCAATGCATTCATTGATCTCCTTGGCAATCTTAAGTGATTGAACTCCAATTCCTTGGTAATTCAATCTCTCAAATCTTGATCAATAGCCAATTTCTTGGTCCAATTGCTCATGAGAAGAGATGAAGTATGGTCACTGATTATACCACATGTATTTCCAAATCAAAGTGTTGGTAGAATTACATGTCACTATATCCATCCAGAACCCAATTTGGTCCAACATGAGAAAGCATTTCTAGCATGATCTCTTCATTCCTCTTCTAAGGTTCTGAAGAGATCCAAGTATTAAAAGCTTCTTTTCCAATATAACTACCCAATTGGATGAAGATTGAAAGCTTTCTAGTAAAATCAAGAGAAAAGAAAGAAGAAGAATAATGAAAACTATTATTGATCCATCAAATTACAACAGAGCTCCCTAACCCAATGAAAGGAATTTAGTTGTTCATGGTTCTGGGAATGGAAAAGAAAGATGGAGAGTGCATTCTGAAAGTAAAACTAGAAGTTGCAGAGAAAGTAAAATTATACAGAGAGTAGTTCTCCCAATCCAAAAGTTCTTCTCTAGTTCAAAACTACTCCTATTTATACTACTCTTCTCATCTTCGAGTTGGCTCTTCAAGTCTTGGATATGGGCCTTTTGATCTTGAGTTGAAGCAATTATCATCTTTAGTGGGCTCAGCTTCACTTGGAGAGAAAGTGTGCAGTAGGCATGGACTTTAGCTTAGGGCGTTAGTGGTGTTAACGTTAAGTGAAAATATGGGGTCGAGAACGTTAGTGACAATCACCTTTTTCGCTAACGTTCCTAACCCAAAATGGTCCACGTTAACTTCAACGTTAGTGGCACTAACGTGACCACTAACGTTTCCTCTTGGCCCTTTGCAAACGTTACTGGGGTTTACCTTTCCCAATAACGTTGAGAGTACCCCTTTCTCCCTACGTTAGAGTTCACATTAGTATAGTTAACGTGGCCTTTAACGTAGGCTTGCCAAATCTTCGAGAGCGTTAGTGACACCTACCTTTTTTACTAACGCTCCAAAACGCCCCTTTCCCATGTTAGTGCCTCACGTTAATTACATGAACGTGACCACTAACGTGGTGTTGATTGCCATCTCCAACGTTAGTGAGAAAGGTGAGTGTCACTAACGTTGGCTCATCATCCCTTTCCTCCACATTAGCTTCCACGTTAATGTAATTAACGTGGCAACTAACGTGGCTCATAGTGGCTTAGTCCAATGTTAGTGACAAAGGTGAGTGTCACTAACGTTGGCGATTCCTTGCTCCTTCCACGTTAAAGTTCATGTTAACTAAGTTAACGTGGCTCTTAACGTAGCTAATATGGGCTTAGTCCAACGTTAGTGACAAAGGTGAGTGTCACTAACGTTGGCATTATCTTTCTCTTCCATGTTAGAGTTCACGTTAACTGAGTTCACGTGACTCTTAACGTGGCCAATTGCCCTTTTTGGAGCGTTAGTGGCACTCAATTTTACCACTAACGCTTGGAGCTTCCTTTTCCTCCACGTTAACTACCACGTTAATGTAGTTAACGTGGTATTTAACGTGGACTATGATGGCTTCAAAGACATTATTGGCGATCACTTTTCTCATTAACGTTGCAAGCTAGCTCCCATTCCACGTTAGTGCTCACGTTAGTTAGACTAACGTGGCGACTAACGTGGCTTTTTCTTACCTCCTTTGTCCTGAAATCAAGCAAATAAAGTGCATCAAAGCTCTAATCCAAGTTGTGAGTCTTGCATCATCCAATTTGTCATTAAATTGATGCATAATTCTCATGAAATCATATAAAATTCATAATGTTTGCTTGAATAAAGATGTAAGTGAAATTCTACCCAAAACTTGCTTATTTTCTAAGAAAATGCATGAAACTACCCTAAAATAGTAAAGAAAAGGTCGGTGAAACTGGCCGAAATGTCCCGGCATCACAACACCAAACATAAAGCTTGCTTGTCCCTAAGCAAGTACTGAAACATGAGAATGATGAATGAAATGAAATGAGGAATGAATCATTATTGTGGAAGTCATGTCCTTGGTTTTATGGGGTTTCATGCATAGCAACTTAGGTTCATTCCTTTACTGGCTTTCAACAATATGAACCTCACTCTGGTCTTTCATAGCATACATTCTCTTTTTATTTGATTCAAAAGGATAAGCATACAAGTAAGCAAGGTGAAGATGCAGCAGTGACATTAGACTAGCAAGCATAGACCTAAGAAATGACAACTTAAATGCAGAATTTAAAATCCTAAACTACCGTGGAAACATGTTCTATTTCATACATGATTTTCTTTATTTAAATCTTTGAAAAAGATGGAACAAAGAGGGAACTCCACCACCTTTTACTCATGGGGGTGCTCATACTCTCCCTCTTGTTTGTCCTCTTTGTGTCCACTTGTGTTTCCTCGTATCCGTGCTAGTCTGGCTTTCTTCCACTCCTCAAGTTCCTTCCTTACTGATTCATGACTCTTTTCTACCCTCTGTCTTTCTTCTCGCACTAATTCATCCTTTACTTCTTCATATCTGGTGATTCCCGGGTGCAATACAGGCAGTTGTCTAACTAAGTACCCGAGCCTGGCTTGAGTGTTTACATGATGTCCAGTCTCGTTCATGTAAACTCCTTCTGCAAACGCTCTGTATTCGTCAAAGACTTCTGCCTGTTCCAGTTGTTTCCGATGCATTTCATGTATGTGTGCACCTTGATGTGCTTGGATGTTGATTAGCTTTTGGATGGCTTCTTATTGTTGATCTTGCCTTTGCTCTATCCTGTGGAAGGATTCACCCCAATAATTCCCTTCTTCCAGTTGCTGCTCCATCAATTGCTTTTGCCATTCTCCCTGTTGATTCATCCATCCAGAGAGTAATTCTTCTTGACGGCTTACCAACTGTAGTTGCAACTCTTTCTGTGCCCCTTGATTTTCCAAGTATTGTCTAGATAAGCCATCAATGGCTTCCTGTAGCTGGTGCAAGTCTAAAGGGGCTTGCTCCTCTAAGTTTTGTCCTTCTATTACTTGATGGGTTGGCCTCTTTCTTGGCTTTCGTTGAGGTAGGAAAGATGCAACCGCATGCATCCATCGGACAGTAATTGGGATGAACACTTTTATCCACTCAGAGTCCTCACCTTCGTTAAATTGGAATGTTAACTCAGGCAATATCTTTTTGAGCTTTATCCATTCAAATTCGAGTTTATGGAATGCAGTCTTGAATTTCCCTTCATCGAAAGGGATGCTCTCCACCAGTTCCTTCCTCTTTTGCCTCTTGGAGCTCGATGACGCCATGAGTGATTGTTGATATGTGAAGGTGTAAGGGATGTGGATAATTGGCTTCGGCCGATTAAGATGGGGTGTAGTGAAGGGAGTGAGTGAGAGTGTTTCTGATGGGGTAAGAAGAGTTGGGTGTTAAAAGTGGGAAGTGTAAATGATGGAAATTGGAATGTGAAAGGGAGTACGGACTAGAAACCACTTTATATAGGGAGATGGTAAGTGAATGAAAGGTGTGGATTGATGGAGTGGTTGTATGATGAACGGATGGGGTTTAGCATGGGATGAGCACAAGAATCATCAACTTTATGAAGGGGGGTTGGTTCAATTTCCAAGCGTGTCACTCTTCCAATGTTGCATGGCAACATTTCCCAATGCATCCCCCTTGAAAACATGTGTATAGTACTTCTCCTTTTGTGGTGGCCAAATCCTCCCTCTTCAATTTTCCCATCAATTCTCCTACAAATAAAGGGATGTGATTAATGAATTTGTGGAAAGTGGTGGCAAAATTTAAGAGAAAAGAATGAGTAACTACTTTTAAATTTTTTTTTTGTTGTTAACTGACTAAGTGCTATTCATAAGTACAAACCAACTGACTAATTGATTGTCCATGTATGCAACATTGGTGACACCAAACTTAGTTTGTGGCCATGTGGAGTAAAAGGAATTGTTCAAGGTTCTAAGAGTGACATGATAAGAATTGCATTCTTGTTCTCTTAGTGTGCCTTGAACACCAAACTTGTTCTTCACTATATGTTGCATAAAAGGATTCATTCAAGTATATGTCAGAGTTGATTTGGACTTCATGAACCTTGCATTATTAACTACTTTTAAAAGCATATAAAACATGGGTTGCCTCCCATGAAGCGCTTCTTTAGCGTCACTAGCTTGACGTTCTGCCCTTTGTTAGGGTGGTTAGTAATGCTTTAGATCTTCTCCTCTTGCAGTAAACCTATATCCATTGGCTTCATCAAGGATCTCTAGATGCTCTAAGGAGAGAACTTTGTTGATGGTGAAAATCTTAGGTAGCTGAGATGGGATGGTGGGGAGATGAGGTGGGATATCTAGGAAGTAAGCTGAGATCACTTTATCCCCTGAAGAGAAATCCTCTGTAGAGATTTTCTTGTTCCTCCATCCCCTTGGTGCCTTCTTCTTTGTTCCTTTTGATGTTGCCCTACTCTTTGTGGCCTCTTCTTTCAAGGAAATGTTGTTCTTGGTCTCATATGACTCTGGTGGTTTAGGTTCCTCCTGATTTTCCTTGAGCTGTGACAGCTGCTGATTATCTTGTTCATCAACCAAAGGGATTCCCTGTGATTCAATGCATGTTTCTTCCACCAGTGCTTTGTCGTGCTCTTTCCTTGGTTCCTTGTTTTCTTGATCTGCTTCTTGTGAGGGTTTGAAGACATTGAATACAAGTTGTTCGTGATGTATCCTCAATATTAGCTCTCCTCGTTCCACATTTATGAGCGCTCTAGCTGTAGTTAGGAGTGGTCTTCCCAATATGATTGGGTGAAGGTGACTCTCTTCCATTTCCAATATGACAAAGTCTGTAGGAAGGAAGTAGTTCCCAACCTTTACCAACACATTTTCAACCACTCCTACTGCTTGTTTTTGAGTTTTATCAGCTAGCCTGATGACTACGTCTGTGGGCATTAGCTTATTGATCTGTAACTTCTTCATAAGGTTTAAGGGCATCAAGTTGATGCTTGCTCCTAGGTCACAGAGTCCTTTGTCAAACATTGTTTCTCCTATGGCACAGGGGATGTGAAAACTCCCTGGGTCCTTCCTTTTTGTAGGCATCTCTGGTTGAATGAGAGCACTGCACTCATTATTCATCACTATTGTTTGCCCTCCTTTGAGTGAGCTTTTCCTGGTCAGCAGCTCCTTCATATACTTAATGTATGAGGGCATTTGTTGGAGGGCCTTGATGAATGGTATGTTTACATGGAGAGATGCAAACATGTCAAGAAACCTTGAGTATATTCTCTTTTCTACACCACCCTTGAGTTTTTGGGGAAAGGGTGCATAGAGTCTCAGCAGCTCCTTCTGTGAAATTTTGATTTCTTAGTGATCCTCTTCCTGTTTCTCTGCTGATGTATCTCTAGGTTGTTCTAATGGTTTGTTTGGCTCTTCCTCTGTCCCCTTATCACTTATAGTAACCATCTTGCAATCTTCCCATCTGACCTTCTTTACTTCACCTCTCGGGTTCTTCTCTGTGTCACTTGGGAAGCTATCAGTAGGTTTGGGAATCTTTTCAGAGAGGTATCCCACTTGAAATTCCAGCCTCTGAATGGTGTCTCCCTGGTTTTTGAGATTAGCTCGCACCTCCTCTTTGAACACCTTGTTATCTTGAATCTCTTTGCATATGCCTTCAAGTAGAGTCTCAATCCTTGATAGTCTTTCTTCCGATGATGGTGAGTTGAGATTGGAGGGATGAGAAGGGCCATTTTGGCTTTGGTATGGATGTTGAGGTGTGTTATTAAGTGGGTGCTGATATGATCTCTGTGTGGAATGTTGGTGAGCTGCATTATTGTTGGGGTTGTGGCGTCTCTGATCTTGGCCTTGGTCTTGTTGATTTCCCCACCCAAAGTTTGGAAGGTTCCTCCAACCAGGATTGTAAGTCTTGGAGTATGGGTCATGGTTCTGCCTAGGTGGATTTCCAATGTAGTTGGCTTGTTCCTAATCACCCTCTGCTTCTTCATTCACTCCTTCTTGAGCTGCTGTAGAGGTGGTGATTACTGCTACTTGACTCCTCTCCATCTTCTTGGTAAGGTCAGCCAGCTGCTTGGTGATCATCTTGTTTTGAGCTAGCAGTTCATCCACATTGTTTAGCTCCATTACTCCTCTAGTGTTGCCCCTTTCAGAAGCATAGAAGTAGTCATTCTCAGCTACAGTCTTAATAACATCTATGGCTTCTTCAATGGTCTTTTTCTTGTTCAGAGATCCCCCGGATGAGTGGTCTACTACCTTCTTTGATTCATAAGAAAGACCTTCATAGAAAATGTGTAACTGCACCCATTCATTGAACATATCTGGTGGGCACCTTCTTGTCAGATCCTTAAACCTCTCCCATGCTTCATATAGAGTCTCACCATCTTATTTCCTGAAAGTTTGAACTTCAGCTCTCAACCTGTTGATTCTTTGAGGAGGATAGAATCTCGCCAAGAACTTGTTCACCACATCTTCCCAGGTTGTTAAACTCTCCTTCAGGAAGGATTCCAGCCATTTAGATGCCTTGTCCTTTAGTGAGAAGGGGAATAGAAGTAGTCGGTAGGTGTCACGATGAACACCATTAGACTTCACAGTGTCACATATCCTCAGGAAGGTGGTTAGATGTTGATTAGGATCTTCTTGAACACTTCCTCCGAATGAACAGTTGTTCTGAACAAGGGTGATGAGTTGTGGCTTTAGTTCAAAGTTGTTGGCATGTATGGTTGGTTTTTGGATGCTACTTCCACAGTTTCCTGGGTTCGGATTGATGTAGGATCCCAGAAATCTTCTCTCTTGCCCAGCATGATGCACTGGGCCTTCTCTGCCATGGTTGTGAGCCTCTTCTTCATTATGGTTCTCCATATTCTTATCCATGTCTGGTTCAAAATACTCATCTTCTTCCTCCGTACCAACTACTCTCTTTCCTCTTGCTTCCCTCCTTAATCTAAGGAAGGTTCTCTCAGGTTCAGAATCAAAAGAAGTTGAAGCCCCGCTTTTTCTACCTGTCATACAACCAACAAGGCAAAAGCAAGAAGGGGGTAGATGCAGAGAGTATTCTTGTTAGAAATGATGTTAGTGAGTGATGCAATATATCAAACAGTTAGTGGGTCAGTGAACTAAATAGTAAAAAAAAATGCACAGATAACACCACAAACGGGTAAAGGGTAAAGGGTAAAGGGAAGGAAATAACGAAAACTGAAAGTAAATTACTCAAATGAAATTAAATCAAACAAAAGAAAGAAAAATGCTCAATCTAGTTATCCACCAATTTAATCATTGTTGATACAAAATCAATCCCCGGCAACAGCGCCATAAACCTGATGCACAAAAACTTGTCTCTCAACAATTTCCCTCGACAAATATACCGAATTGTCGTCAAGTAAAAACTCACAATAGAGTGAGGTCAAATCCCACAGGGATTGATTGGTCAATCAACTTTAATTAGAGGAATGTTCTAGTCGAGCTAAGCAGAATTTGATGGGAAAGTTGCAAGAAATTAAATGGCGGAAAGTAAATAGCAGAAAATGTAAATGCTGGGAATAAAGAGCTGAATATAAATGACGGAAAATAAATTGTAGAATCTTAAATGGGAATGGGGAATTTAGCATGAAAGTAAATTGCAGAAATTAAAGAGAATGGGTAAGATCAGAAATGGGGGATTCATTGGGCTTAGGAGATGTTGCATTCTCCGGATCAAGTTCATTTTCATCTCTTCCTCAATCAATGCATTCATTGATCTCCTTGGCAATATTAAGTGATTGACCTCCAATTCCTTGGTAATTCAATCTCTCAAATCTTGATCAATAGCCAATTCCTTGGTCCAATTACTCATGAGAAGAGATGAAGTATAGTCACTGATTATACCACATGTATTTCCAAATCAAAGTGTTGGTAGGATTACATGTCACTATATCCATCCAGACCCCAATTTGGTCCAACATGAGAAAGCTTTTCTATCATGATCTCTTCATTCCTCTTCCAAGGTTCTGAAGAGATCCAAGTATGAATAGCTTCTTTTCCAAGATAACTACCCAATTGGATGAAGATTGAAAGCTTTCTAGTAAAATCAAGAGAAAAGAAAGAAGAAGAATAACGAAAACTATTGTTGATCCATCAAATTACAACAGAGCTCCCTAACCCAATGAAAGGGGTTTAGTTGTTCATGGCTTTGGGAATGGAAAACAAAGATGGAGAGTGCATTCTGAAAGTAAAACTAGAAGTTGCAGAGAAAGTAAAATTATACAGAGAGTAGTTCTCCCAATCCAAAAGTTCTTCTCTAGTTCAAAACTACTCCTATTTATACTACTCTTCTCATCTTCGAGTTGGCTCTTCAAGTCTTGGATATGGGCCTTTTGATCTTGAGTTGAAGCAGTTATCATCTTTAGTGGGCTCAGCTTCACTTGCAGAGAAAGTGTACAGTAGGCATGGACTTTAGCTTAGGGCGTTAGTGGTGTTAACGTTAAATGAAAATGTGGGGTCAAGAATGTTAGTGACAATCCACGTTAACTTCAATGTTAGTGGCACTAACGTGACCACTAACGTTGCCTCTTGGCCCTTCGCAAATGTTACTGGGGTTTACCTTTCTCAATAACGTTGAGAGTACCCCTTTCTCCCTATGTTAGAGTTCACATTAGTATAGTTAACATGACCTTTAACGTAGGCTTGCCAAATCTCCGAGAGCGTTAGTGACACCTACTTTTTTCACTAACGCTCCAAAATGCCCCTTTCCCACTTTAGTGCCTCACGTTAATTACATTAACGTGACCACTAACGTGGTGTTGATTGCCATCTCCAACGTTAGTGACAAAGGTGAGTGTCACTAACGTTGGCTCTTCATCCCTTTCCTCCATATTAGCTTCCACGTTAATGTAATTAACGTGGCAACTAACATGGCTCATAGTGGCTTAGTCCAACATTAGTGACAAAGGTGAGTGTCACTAACGTTGGCGATTCCTTGCTCCTTCCACGTTAAAGTTCACGTTAACTAAGTTAACGTGGCTCTTAACATAGCTAATATGGGCTTAGTCCAACGTTAGTGACAAAGGTGAGTGTCACTAACGTTGGCATTATCTTTCTCTTCCATGTTAGAGTTCACGTTAACTGAGTTAACGTGACTCTTAACGTGGCCAATTGCCCTTTTTGGAGCATTAGTGGCACTCACTTTTACCACTAACGCTTGGAGCTTCCTTTTCCTCCACGTTAACTACCACGTTAATGTAGTTAACGTGGTATTTAACGTGGGCTATGATGGCTTCGAAGACGTTATTGGCGATCACTTTTCTCATTAACGTTGCAAGCTAGCTCCTATTCCACGTTAATGGTCATGTTAGTTAGACTAAAGTGGCTACTAACGTGGCTTTTCCTTGCCTCATTTGGCTTGAAATCAAGCAAATAAAGTGCATCAAAGCTCTAATCCAAGTTATGAGTCATGCATCATCCAATTTGTCATTAAATTCATGCATAATTCTCATGAAATCATATAAAATTCACAATATTTTCTTGAATCAAGATGTAAGTGAAATTCTACCCAAAACTTGCTGATTTCCTAAGAAAATGCATGAAACTACCCTAAAACAGTAAAGAAAAGGTAAGTGAAACTGGCCAAAATGCCCTGGCATCACTTTCTAAGAATATATGGCACTACATGGTGGACACTAAATTGGAGGGAGAAAACCTGCCCCAAAAGTGCAAAGATGAACATGGTATCAACCTGTAGTAAGGCCAGCTGACTGACGGCAAAAATTATTATCGGTCTAGATTTTCTCTTATAAAAATAAGAATTTCGTTGTAAGCATAGCTCCAAACCAACAAACAACTCTCACATCAAATTAAAATATGGTTTTGTCACATGTAACAAACCCCAAATGAAAATTAACTGGTGTATTTAGACTCCGGGTCGTCTCACGAGGAATTGCAATGAAGTGTATGCTTATTGGTTATGAAGGATGTGAGGGGGGTTTGGTTGATAATTGGGCAATAAAATAAATGGAAAGAAAAGTAATTCAAACAAGTAACTAAAGAAAGCAAGTAATAAAGAGAGACATTCATGGCAAGGGTTGAGATCATAGGCTTTCTATCCTAGTCATGCAATGATTAATTCATCTTATTTAGTCAACTCCAACAAATAGGGAGAAAGTCAAACAAGACTAATCAATCATACCACAATAATAACAAGAATTTATCTTATTACGTCATCTCCAACATTGGAAGAAGGTATCATATTATCTTCCTTGAGAGAAAGTCTAATAAGACTAGCTAATCTCAATCCAAAAGTCCTAATCAACTCACTTATTTAATTAGCAAAAGATTAGCGTCATTGGAAACAATATTCCAAAAGTCCTAATCAACTCACTAATTTAATTAGCAAAAGATTAGCGTCAATGGAAACAATATTAGCTAACAACTTTAGATCACCAACATGAGTTGGGTTTTCATGACTCAAGATTGCCTAATTACTCTCTCCAATCCAAGAATGCTCAAAAATCTACTCTAAGGCCCAACCAAGCATTTTGTCAAACACTTGGTGGGTACAAATGGAAAGCATAGTAAAATGTGCAAGAATAGTAAAATCTACTAACTACAAATTGTAAGGAAACAAGATCATAACTCAAATCATCAATAAAAGAAACATCAAACATAAATTTCATTAAAAGAAAATCAAATTCAACATGAACATTCATGAACATAAAAGAGAGCAAAAAGGGAAATTAACACTACAAATCATGAGAATGAAAGAGTAGAAGCAAGAATTCATAAAAGAAACAAGATGAAAACATGTAATTGAACCTAAATCTAAGAAAGATTAACCTAACCTAATTCTAGAGAGAAGAGGGAGCTTCTCTCTCTAGAAACTAACCTACATGATGCTATACTACCAAAACAATTGCTTCCCCCTTGCCCAAGCTTGAATTTTGCATGAAATAGCATTATAAATGAGTTGGGTTGGGCCCAAAGTGCTTCAGAAATCGCTGGGGGCGATTTCACCTTAGTGGGCCACGGCAAAATTGGCGCGTACGCGTACATGGCACGTGCGCGCCCCTGAGCGCGAAGTAACATATAGCAAATTTTATATCATTTCGAAGCCCCAGATGTTAGCTTTCCAACGCAACTAGAACCGCCTCATTTGGACCTCTATAGCTCAAGTTATGGTCGATTGAGTGCAAAGAGGTCAGGCTTGACAGCTTTACGGTTCCTTCATTTCTTCATGAGTTCTCCCACTTTGCATGCTTTTTCTTCATTCCTTCCATCCAATACTTGCCTTATGAACCTGAAATCACTCAACAAACACATCAAGGCATCGAATGGAATTAAAGTGAATTAAAATCACCAATTTTAGGGCCTAAAAAGCATGTTTTTACACTTAAGCACAAATCAAGAGAGAATTATAAAACCATGCTATTTTATTGAATAAATGTGAGAAAAGGTGATAAAATCCCCCAAATTAAGCACAAGATAAACCACAAAATTGGGGTTTATCAAATCTTCCCACACTTAAACTAAGCATGTCCTCATGCTAAAATCAAGAAAGAAGCAAAGGGACATCAACATTTATTCAATGCAAACTAACTACATGCAATCTATCTATATGTATGCATCCACTTAGTCAAGATAAATCAATTTCCAAGAATACATATACAAACACAAGGTCTAAGGCAATAGAAATCACTCAACCAACAATTAAATTAAATTATTAAAAAGATTTTACAAACTTGCAAGAAAAGAAATGATCATGGGTGGAAACATGTAATTGAACAATTGAACCCTCACCGGATGTGTATCCGCTCTAGTCGCTCAAGTGTACGAGGTTGATTCACTCAATTCTCCCCTAATCATGCTTTTCAAGATTTGTTTTTCATCTAACAATCAACAATTACTTTATGCATGCATACAAATATCATGAGGGCTTTCCCATAGGTTGTAATGGGGCTAGGGTCAAGGTAGGATGCATATGGTCAAGTAAGCTTGAAATTTGAATCTTTGATTAACTTAAACTTCCCACCTAACCTATGACAACCTATACAATTCTAAACAAACCTAACTACCCATTCTTCACTTTTTCACACGCTCATGTATTCTATTTTTGGTCACCACACATATGAATTGATCTTTATTGAGCTTTACTTGGGGCATTTTGTCCCCTTTTTATTCTAATTCTTTTTCTTTCTTTTCTATATATATATATATATATATTTTAAAGTATATACAAACGTATCAATGCATATGGTTTTACATATAGTGCATGAATATGTACCCAATTCCCAATATTTTTAACAAAAATAAAAATTACACTTTTACCTCAACCAATGTCCCAAGTTTCCCATAACCATATAATACACACCCTCACTAGCCTAAACTAATCAAAGATCCAAATTAAGGACATTTATTGTTTTTTGTAACAACCCAGATTTTTTAGTACGTGAGATCTTTTCTGAAAGTACTGATTTCTCCGGAAGATCAGTAAGGGGAGAACCACTTCTATATCATCAAGTATCTCGATCCTCATTGTCGTTACGTCTTCTTTAAGCTAGAACCTTTTGAGGCAAGCTTGATAATGCAGTCACGAAGAACCTAGTTTTTAAACCGTATCGGTTTGGAGTTTTGATCCTATTTTTCGTAAATAATCTCAGTTTGATGAACCGGACTTGATTTATGAGAGAAGAGAGATAATAGGATAATATTATCACTATATTAGTATTAGAAGCTTCTTGAATGATATTATAAGGTTACCTGGTCTGTTTTAGTTAAAAACAGAAATCCAGTTTAACCGGGTTCACAATTTACTGGTGCAGCTTAGCACCAGCACTCTCTGATGACTTTAGCAATGCTAAGGCCTCATTATTCGTGTTTTATTCTCATAATAAGTATGTTACTAGTGTCATTTATGCTAGTAGCTCAAAAAATAATTTTTAGAGATGTTTTTACATGTGTTCCGATACATCTAGTTTTAGTAGTTATACACCTGAGATATTTTAATATTATTTTCATCCACCTCCAAGCCAACCAATCACAACTCACCCTACAACCCCAAAACCCCCAAGGCTGGTTCATTTTCACCTTGTGGCCGAAATTCTCAAGAGAGAAAAAGAGAGAAAAGTTCTTAGTTCCAAATCTTCAAAGCTTGATTTCTGCTGAACTAAAACTCAAATCAAAATTCCAATCCGACCAAAATGATCCTCTCTTCTTTCTCTACATAATAATATGACTTATCAAGGCTGGAATCAAGGTGAGTTGGCTGCACCATCTCTCTTTTGATTCGGTTTCAAGGAAACATGCTTAAATATGTGTTTTCCTGATGTGATTTAGGAGGAAAAAGTACTTAAGGACCACCTGAAAGTTTAATCGAATTAGGAGCAGCAAAACCAGGTAGGGTGTCACGAAATTAATCTTGATTATTTTTTTTTGAGTTGTGTGAATGTTGTATGATTTGGCTGTGCTAAAAATTGGTTGCATATATGATTGATTCTTGGTGAAAATTTGGTGAAATTTTGATGAAATTTGATGAAATTCAAGCTTTAAAGTTCATGTTCTTGGGACAGCTGGAAAAACGAAACCCTAAGCTTAAATTGAGGATCAATTTGTGTTGAAATCATGTAGAAATATGGGATTTTAGTGGCTGCAATTTTATTTTGAATTATGGTAAAAATCGGTTGCTGAAAAGACTGAAAAACGGGTAAAAACAGAGAAAGAATCTGAAGAATTTATGAAGAACATGAAGAACACTTTGAGAGTGATGAAGAACAATGAATAACACCTTTTTGATCCATAAAAGGGCAAGGAAGTAAATATTTTGGTGTTTGGGAGGTTATTTGGTAATTTCTGGAAGATAGGGTGGTAAAAGTAGAAATATTAAAAGTTACGGGTGGTAAAAATTGAATTTTAAAGGTTAAAAGTAAAAGTTAAGTTAATTTTCGAAAATTTAGTATTAAAATAATAAATAATAATAAAATATTAAATAATAATATTTAATTAAAAATAATATTTTAATAAAAATAATAAAATAATGC
>NC_029789.2:84670302-84671106 GCF_000816755.2 Arachis ipaensis
GTAGAATCTCATAATTACCTTCATAAAACACTTAGGGAGGGGTAATAACATGATAGTGAGGCAAAGATAAAGAAAAGATAAAAAGTTAAAGAAAAGATAAAAACCAAAGAAAAAGTCTATAAAATTTTAATGACAGAAAAACAGACAGAGACTAGTGAACGAACTAGGGCAACTTATTTAGTACTTGAGTTGCGACTAGGGTTAGGTGTTGTATGAAAAGTTAAACTGTTTCAGTATAGACTTAATGAAGCTCTACCTGGGACAGGCTAACTATTCATACCGAAATTTACATAAGCTTTAAATACATATGTTATGAAGAAAAATCAAAGCAGAGTAAAGAAACACAGAGAACAGAGTAACCAGAGAAAAGTAAAGAGATACAGAGAAAAGAGTAATCAGAGCAGAGTAAAAAGACAAAGAGAAAAGAGTAATGTGATAAAGAGAAATGGTTTGAGTTACGATGTTGTAAAAGTAAAAGCTGTAGAGTTTGTATAGCATGATTGAACAGAGAAAGAAAGAGGTACTGCATAAAAATGTGAAAGTGATGATGAATAATGAGAATCATAATGAATGATGATAATGAGAATGATTATGTGATGATCTGCAGCGTGAAGGCAGTCAGATAGATGGTGGTACGACCACTGAGAGTGCTTTTCTGGAATACTTAGCTATAATGCTATTCTGTAAGTCAGAGGACTCTTACAGAGGTATCGAGAACACACGACTAGCATATACTCCTGTAAGTCAAAGGACTCTTATAGTGAGAGTGTGTGTATGCTCCTGTAAGTCAAAGGACTCTTACAG
>NC_029789.2:84671173-84699264 GCF_000816755.2 Arachis ipaensis
CTGCAATTGATAACCTGGGATCACTTGCAGAGGATATCAATTCATACACGGCTAGAATGCCGCACCTGTAAGGCAAGGATTGCTTACAGAGAATATGATTTCATACACGGCTGGAATGCCGCCACCTGTAAGGCAGAGTTTGCTTACAGAGGATATCACGCATACGTCGGTTAGTGAGAACTGTACCTATGCTGACTGGAAAACCATACCCGTTTCAGCTGCTTCGGGTTACGTCGGGAGCGGGTAGAAACCAACAGATGAGCTCATTACCTGCGCTAGGGCTAGACATGCATCATACTTGGTTGCGCATTTCCTTTATTATGATTGTGGTATGAATGTATGCTTTCCTTGTTTGTATTCCATTCTCTACGCTTGTGTTATTTTCTTGTATTCTTCTGTTTGTGTTATGCTATTTGTTTTCTTTATCTTCTCTACTTATCTGTGTTTTCTAATTACTGCTTCTTTGAATTCTGCTAATAGTCTGCTAAACAACATAGAATTAATGAACGTAACTAATAACCCCGACCCTATTAAGAACTCCCCAGTTCTTACCCCTTCTCTCTCCCTTCCCCCTTCAGATGGAAGCAAGAGTTCCCTTCCGTAATTTGCTGACGATCGTACGCAAAAAAAAAAAAGATTCCGCTCTAGGTAGTCTTCTGAGTCTAGAGTGAACTCCGTTACCTGTTTATATGTATATACTATGAGGCCAGCCAACGTCTACACCCCGTTTGTATGCAAACTTTAACTTAAATCCTGTGTACAAGACTCCTGTTATGTAGCTGCTTCATGAGGTACCAGAGAGACGTCATATGGCAATGACTGATAGTGCAGAGGAGTAGTATATGATGTTCCACCTTTTGATGACATTCGACCCAACTCGAGTTTTGATGGCTTAGAACATACTTTCCCTCGCCTTAGTTGTTTAGAGGGACTAGGTGAGTATAGAGTCTAGGCTAGCCTGGGCGCCAGCTTAGGGACTTCTTGAATAGGTCAGGGCCTGGGATGTTGTATGTATATATATGTATATAGTTATTATCTAGTTATATCTAGGGGTGTTCTAACTAAAAGCTTATACTTAAATAAAAGGTGGATCACGGAATGTCATTAACTGCTTGTGATGTATTTATGTGTTGTTGTTTATAACTGTTTTATCTGTTATCAGTTCTGAATTGATTATGAATGATTCCGTCTATTAATCCAAACGTTTTCAAAAAAAAAAATATACCCCGCAAATTAACTACGTTTTTAACAACGAATCAGGCTCATATGATAAATAATAGATAATAATTAGGAAGACAAATTGGTAGCGCTCAGTTTCTGGTATGATCTAGACATATTGAAAATTGGGTCGTTACAATTTGGTATCAGAGCAGTTCGTTCCCAATAGAGCCTGGGGAGTGGACTGACTATGCTTCATTGCATACTCTGTTGTGTGTCTCATGCTTATAGGATATCTATGTGATATGTGTTGCATGATTGTCTCTGTGTTTTCATTCTGGGAATGTTCACACTTGACTTGAAGTGTTAAGACTGATCACCTTAATAATGATTCTTTGGTGTGAACAGGACTACAATGAGACCACAGAGACGGAGTGCGCGGGAAGGAACCCCTAGTGATAACCGAGAGAGAGAACAGGAAACGTTTATGACTACCATGAACGCTGTAGCTGAGGCAGTGCGTGAGGCTGCAGTAGCAGCGGCTAGGGCTGTTGAACGTCTTGGGGTGAGAAACGGGAATGAGAATGAACATGGAGAAGATAGTGGGAATGATGAGAATAACTTGGGGCATCTTGAAAGACCTATGAGCCTTGCGACTTTTCTGAAGGTTAAACCGCCTAAGTTTAAAGGTACACTCGTTGCGACCGATGCTGATAACTGGTTTCGGGCTATCGAATGATCACTACGAGCACAACATGTTCTGGAAGCCCAACATGTGGGGTTTGCTACTTATATGCTCGAAGGAGAAGCTGAGTACTGGTGGCAGGGGATACAGCAACTGCTGCAACAGAATGAAGGTGACATTCCTTGGGATTCCTTTAGAGACGAATTCTATAAGAAGTATTTTCCGAGAGCAGCACGTGATGCCAAGGAGATGGAGCTTATGCAGCTGAAGCAAGGGGATATGACTATTGCTGAGTATGCCCGTAAGTTTGATGACTTGTGCCATTTCTCCAAGATTTGTCAAGGGAACCCAGCAGACTTTGAGGAATGGAAGTGTTTAAGGTTTGAAGGATGACTCTGAGAAGAACTGATGATTTCTATTGTTCTGCTAGAGATACAAAATTTTGCGGAACTAGTGAATAAAAGTAAACTAGTGGAAGAATGTTCAAAGAAGGTGGCGATAGCTCGAGCAAGTCGTAGGGGGTATTCACAAAGAGACTTTGTTCAGAATTTAGCCCTTCAAGGTCTCAACTTTAAAGCCATTCGTCAATTCCAGCGTTGGAGTGGAAACCACCGAGATGTCAGCCTTCTAACTCGCAATAATGGTAGTGACAATAACCGTGACATTCGACAAGGACATGAGAGTCAACCTCACCAAGCTCAGACTGGAGTAGTATGCCAAACTTGTGGAAAGAATCATGGTAGTAGGCTTTGCCGGTTTAGAACAGGTTTATGTTACTATTGTAATAAGGAAGGACATCGGGCAAGAGACTGTTGAAAAAGAATGGTAGATGAGTCTGCTGGCAATACTATAAAGTTTGGATCTATCGCTCGAGGTAAGTTCTATGCTAAGAATTTGCTTAGGTCGGATATCATTGCAACTTTTTACCTATGCATCAAATTTTGAGGGCAAAATTTTCGTTTAGGAGGGTAGAATGTAACAACCCTGATTTTCGAGTACGTGAGATCTTTTCTGAAAGTACTGATTTCTCCGGAAGATCAGTAAGGGGAGAACCACTTCTATATCATCAAGTATCTCGATCCTCATTGTCGTTACGTCTTCTTTAAGCTAGAACTTTTTGAGGCAAGCTCGATAATGCAGTCATGAAGAACCTAGTTTTTAAACCGTATCGGTTTGGAGTTTTGATCCTATTTTTCGTAAATAATCTCAGTTTGATGAACCGGACTTGATTTATGAGATAAGAGAGATAATAGGATAATATTATCATTATATTAGTTTTAGAAGCTTCTTGAATGATATTATAAGGTTACCTGGTCTGTTTTAGTTAAAAACAGAAAACCGGTTTAACCGGGTTCACAATTTACTGGTGTAGCTTAGCACCAGCACTCTCTGATGACTTTAGCAATGCTAAGGCCTCATTATTCATGTTTTATTCTCATAATAAATATATTACTAGTGTCATTTATGCTAGTAGCTGAAAAAATAATTTTTAGAGATGTTTTTACAAGTGTTCTGATACATCTAGTTTTAGTAGTTATACACCTGAGATATTTTAATATTATTTTAATCCACCTCCAAGCCAACCAATCACAACTCACCCTACACCCCTAAAACCCCCAAGGCTGGTTCATTTTCACCTTGTGGCCGAAATTCTCAAGAGAGAAAAAGAGAGAAAAGTTCTTAGTTCCAAATCTTCAAAGCTTGATTTCTGCTGAACTAAAACTCAAATCAAAATTCCAATCCGACCAAAATGATCCTCTCTTCTTTTTCTACATAATAATATGACTTATCAAGGATGGAATCAAGGTGAGTTGGCTGCACCATCTCTCTTTTGATTCGGTTTCAAGGAAACATGCTTAAATATGTGTTTTCCTGATGTGATTTAGGAGGAAAAAGTGCTTAAGGACTACCTGAAAGTTTAATCGAATTAGGAACAGAAAAACCAGGTAGGGTGTCACGAAATTAATCTTGATTATTTGTGTTTGAGTTGTGTGAATGTTGTATGATTTGGCTGTGCTAAAAATTGGTTGCATATATGATTGATTCTTGGTGAAAATTTGGTGAAATTTTGATGTAATTTGATGAAATTCAAGCTTTAAAGTTCATGTTCTTGGGGCAGCTGGAAAAATGAAACCCTAAGCTTAAATTGAGGATCAATTTGTGTTGAAATCATGTAGAAAAGATGGGATTTTAGTGGCTGAAATTTTATTTTGAATTATGGTAAAAATCGGTTGCTGAAAAGACTGAAAAACGGGTAAAAACAGAGAAAGAATCTGAAGAATTTATGAAGAACATGAAGAACACTTTGAGAGTGATGAAGAACAATGAAGAACACCTTTTTGGTCCATAAAAGGGCAAGGAAGTAAATATTTTGGTGTTTGGGGGGTTATTTGGTAATTTCTGGAAGATAGGGTGGTAAAAGTAGAAATATTAAAAGTTACAGGTGGTAAAAAGTGAATTTTAAAGGTTAAAAGTAAAAGGTAAGTTAATTTTCGAAAATTTAGTATTAAAATAATAAATAATAATAAAATATTAAATAGATAAAAACCAAAGAAAAAGTCTGTAAAATTTTAATGACAGAAAAACAGACAGAGACTAGTGAACGAACTATGGCAACTTATTTAGTACTTGAGTTGCGACTAGGGTTAGGTGTTGTATGAAAAGTTAAACTATTTCAGTATAGACTTAATGAACCTATACTTGGGACAGACTAACTATTCATACCGAAATTTACATAAGCTTTAAATACATATGTTATGAAGAGAAATCAAAGCAGACTAAAGAAACACAGAGAACAGAGTAACCAGAAAAAAGTAAAGAGATACAGAGAAAAGAGTAATCAGAGCAGAGTAAAAAGACAAAGAGAAAAGGGTAATGTGATAAAGAGAAATGGTTTGAGTTACGATGTTGTAAAAGTAAAAGCTGTAGAGTTTGTATAGCATGATTGAACAGAGAAAGAAAGAGGTACTGCATAAGAATGTGAAAGTGATGATGAATAATGAGAATGATAATGAATGATGATAATGAGAATGATTATGTGATGATCTGCTGCGTGAAGGCAGTCAGATAGATGGTGGTACGACCACTGAGAGTGCTTTCCTGGGATACTTAGCTATAATGCTATTCTGTAAGTCAGAGGACTCTTTTACAGAGGTATCGAGAACAGACGACTAGCATATACTCCTGTAAGTCAAAGGACACTTACAGTGAGAGTGTGTGTATGCTCCTGTAAGTCAAAGGACTCTTAAAGAGAGTGTGATGGGCAAATATAATTTAACTAGCTCCGCCATGCAAGTCAAAGGACTCTTGCGAGGGACATTGCCAACAGGAAAGCCTTACCTAGTTAGAGGACTCCGGGTAACGTCGGGAGCGGGTATGTAACCGACAAATGAGCTCATTACCTGCGCTAGGGCTAGACATGCATCATACTTGGTTGCGCATTTCCTTTGTTATGATTGTGGTATGAATGTATGCTTTCCTTGTTTGTATTCCATTCTCTGCGCTTGTGTTATTTTCTTGTATTCTTCTGCTTGTGTTCTGCTATTTGTTTTCTCTATCTTCTCTACTTATCTGTGTTTTCTAATTACTGCTTCTTTGTATTCTGCTAATAGTCTGCTAAACAACATAGAGTTAATGAACGTAACTAATAACCCCGACCCTACTAAGAACTCCCCAGTTCATACCCATTCTCTCTCCCTTCCCCCTTCAGATGGAAGCAAGAGTTCTCTTCCGTAATTTGCTGACGATCGTACGCAAAAAAAAAAGATTCCGCTCTAGGTAGTCTTCTGAGTCTAGAGTGAACTCCGTTACCTGTTTATATGTATATACTGTGAGGCCAGCCAACGTCTACACCCCGTTTGTATGCAAAATTTAACTTAAATCTTGTGTACGAGACTCCTGTTATGTAGCTGCTTGATGAGGTACCAGAGAGACGTCATATGGCAATGACTGATAATGCAGAGGAGTAGTATATGATGTTCCACCTTTTGATGACATTCGACCTGACTCAAGTTTTGATGGCTTAGAACATACTTTCCCTCGCCTTAGTTATTTAGAGGGACTAGGTGAGTATAGAATCTAGGCTAGCCTGGGCGCCAGCTTAGGGACTTCTTGAATAGGTCAGGGCCTGGGATGTTGTATGTATATATATGTATATAGTTATTATCTAGTTATATCTTGGGGTGTTCTAACTAAAAGCTTATACTTAAATAAAAGCTGGATCACGGAACGTTATTAACTGCTTGTGATGTATTTATGTGTGGTTGTTTATAACTGTTTTATCTGTTATCAGTTCTGAATTGATTATGAATGATTCCGTCTATTAATCCAAACGTTTTCAAAAAAAATATACCCCGCAAATTAACTACGTTTTTAACAACGAATCAGACTCATATGATAAATAATAGATAATAATTAGGAAGACAAATTGGTAGCGCTCAATTTCTGGTATGATCTAGACATATTGAAAATTGGGTCGTTACATTTTTCACTTAGGGGTAGTGATGTGCTATAATTAAGAACAAAAGGGATTAAATCGGCTCAAATTTGGTTAACAACGGTTGATAAAAGGTAGGCTATTTGGGTAAGTGAGCTAAATGAAATGATGGCCTCAATCATATAAATGCATGTATACATGGAATAAATAGACATATAGAATCAAACAAATCAAAGATCACAATCATAGAAAGAGAACAATGCATACAAGAATGAAAATAAGTGGTTATGTATGATGTAACCACACAATTAGGCTCAAATGTCACATGCTTGTGTTCTTAACCTTCCGAATGACACTCCTAAGATCTAAGACTTCCAAGATTTAAGGACTAATGAACACTGAAATCCTTGCATAAGCATATAATTGGAGTTGGCCTCCATTATCACTTATTCACTTCACTCACCAAAGCATCATAAGAAATTCTTCAGCACACTCCAATAAAAAGAATCCTTTGTGCATAATTCATTCCTTGCTTGGGGACAAGCAAGATTTATGTTTGGTGTTGTGATGCGCGTGCATCATTGCCTATTTTTAGTAGTTATTTCAGTAGATTTTTGTTTAGTTTCCATACAAATTTTGCCAATATATGAGTAATAGCATGAAAAATATCTGCATGAAACAAAATCTCAAGCATATGTGAATTTTAGCTAATATACAGGGTAAATATGATGAAATAGATCATACTAAGTGAAGTTTTGATTTTGGGCATTATTAGCACACTTGGTACAATGAAGTTTGTCTTGTATGTTTCTTTGATACACTTTGCTTGATTTCAGGTAACAAGAATCAGAGAAGAGCCACGTTAGTGGCTACGATAGTGCCACTAACGTGGCCATTAAAGTGGAAGGAAGGAAAGCTTGGAAAGTTAGTGAGAACGTTAACGCCACTAACGTTAGCGAAGGGCAAGAAGACCCACGTTAGCGACCCCGTTAGCTCCACTAACGTGGGCACTAACGTGGAAGAAAAGAGAAGCCCCAACGTTAGTGAGAAAGTTAGTGGTATTAACGTAGAAGAAAGGAGGCAGCTGTGAAAGTTAGTGGAAAAAAGTGAACGCCACTAACGTTTGCGAAGTCAAGAACACCCACGTTAGTGGCACGTTAGTGCCACTAACTTGGGCATTAACGTGGAACAAAGGAGGCAGCTGTGAAAGTTAGTGGTAAAAGTGAACGCCACTAACGTTTGCGAAAAAAAGAAGGCCACGTTAGTGCCACTAACGTGGGCAAAATCTCACCCAGCAGCCTGACCATGCCTTCTTCAAACAAGAATAACTTGAGCCACATAGCTTCAAATGAGGTGATTCCAGTGGTATTGGAAAGTAGGATTCTAGAGATTTCCAAGCATATATGGCACTACATGGTGGACACTAAATTGGAGGGAGAAAACTTGCCCTGAATGTGCAAAGATGAACATGGTATCAACCTGTAGTAAGGTCAGCTGACCTCTTCGCCTTCCAAGACGTGTAACTCGAGCTGTAGAGCTCCAAATGATGTGATTTCAAAGGCGTTGGAAAGTAGACATCCAGGGCTTTCCAAAAATATATAATAGTATGGGGTGGACATTAAGTTTGAACTCCAAAACTTGGCAATACTAATCCCCTAAATGCGGACGTTATTGGCACTCACTTTTGCCAATAACGCCAGCGACTATGCCAGCGACCCTGTCCCTTTCAAAGGTGCATAACTTGAGTTACAAAGGTCCAATTGAGGTGATTCTACTTGCGTTAGAAAGCTGACATTCAGAGCTTTCCAACGATTATATATACATACATACAACATCTCTAGACATAGCTAGATAATAACTATGTACATATATATACATACAACATCCCAGGTCTTGACCTGTTCAAGAAGTCCCTAAGCTGGCGCCCAGGCTAGCCTAGACTTTATACTCACCTAGTGCCCCTAAACTACTAAAGCAAGGGAAAGTACGTTCTAGGTCATCAAAACTCAAGTCAGGTGGATCATCATCAAAAGGTGGAAGGTCGTCTACTAATCCTCTGCACGATCATATGTCATCAAAGAACGTCTCTCAAGTACTTCATCGAGTGGCCACATAACAGCAACATCGTACGGAGGATTTAGGTTAAAGTTTCTAGATAAGCAGTGTGCAGACGTTGGCTGGCCTCAAAATATATACATATAAATAGGTAACGGAGTTCACTCTAGACTCAGAAGACTACCTAGAGCGGAATCCTCTTTGCAGAACAGTCATCAGCAAACTACAGAAGGGTACTCATGCTTCCATCTGAAGAGGGAAAAGGGAGAGAGAAGGGGTAAGAACTGGGGAGTTCTTAGTAGGGTCGGGGTTATTAGTTACGTTCATTAATTCCGTGTTGTTTAGTAGATAAATAGCAGAATATCGAGAAGCAGTAAACAGAAAAAACAGATAGATAGAGAAAATAGAGAAAACAGAAAGCAAAACACAAACAAAAGAAATACAAGAAAACAAAACACAAACACAGTGAATAAAATACAAACAAAGAAAGCATACATTCAAACAACAATCATAACAGAGGAAATGCGCAACCAAGTAAGATGCATGTCTAGCCCTAGTGCAGGTAATGAGCTCATTTTGTCGGTTACATACCCGCTCCCGACGTTACCCGGAGTCCTTTGACCAGGTAAGGCTTCTCTGTTGGCGATACTCCTCGCAAGAGTCCTTTGACTTATGAGGCAAACCACTGCAAAAGTCCTTTGACTTGCATGGCAGAGCTAGTTAACTTATATCTGCCCAACACACTCACTGTAAGAGTCCTTTGACTTATAGGAGCACACACACACTCACTGTAAGAGTCCTTTGACTTACAGGAGTATATGCTAGTTGTGTTTTCTCGATACCTCTGTAAGAGTCCTCTAACTTACAGAATAGCATTATAGCTAAGTATCCCAGGAAAGCACTCTCGGTGGTCGTATCACCATCTATCTGACTGCCTTCACGCAGCAGATCATCACATTATCATTCTCATTATCATCATTCATTATCATTCTCATTAGTTATCATCACTTTCACATTCTTATGCAGTACCTCTTTCTTTCTCTGTTCAATCATACTATACAAACTTTACGTCATTTACTTTTACAATATCTCAACTCAAACCATTTCTCTTTATCAGATTACTCTTTTCTCTTTGTCTTTCTACTCTAATATGATTACTCTTTTCTCTTAATCTATTTACTCTATTATGGTTATTCTGTTCTCTGTATCTCTTTACTCTGCTCTGGTTACTCTTTTCTCTGTATCCCTTTATTCTTCTCTGGTTACTCTGTTCTCTGTGTTTCTTTACTCTGCTTTGATTTCTCTGCTTAACATATGTATTTAAAGTTTATGTAAATTTCGGTGTGAATAGTTAGTCTGTTCCAAGTATAGGTTCATTAAGTCTATACTGAAATAATTTAACTTTTCATATAATACCTAACCCTGGGTGCAACTCAAGAACTAACTATGTTGCTCCTAGTTCGTTTACTAATCTCTGTCTGTTTTTCTGTCATTAAAACTTTACAGACTTTTCTTTGGTTTTATCTTTTATTTAACTTTTTATCTTTCATTTATCTTTGCCTCACTAATATGTTCTTACCACTCCCTCTACATAACCATGTGACTTATAAAGGCTGGAAATATGGTGAGATGGCTGTCTCCCTCCCTCTTCAATCCGGTTTTCAAGGAAACATGCTTAAATAAGTGTTTTCTTGATGTTCTTCCTTAGATCTCTTGCTTAGCTTGATTTGTGGGCCAAAGATCTTTGATTTCCTGCACGTTTAAGGTGAGGATAACCTTCCTAAGATGCTGCTGAAGTTTGTTTAGTTGATGGTTTAGAGTTTTAAAGTTGTTCTTGATGTGTTTTAGGAGGAAAAAGTGCTTTAAGAACACTTCAAAGAGTAACCGGATTTGGAGCATCAAATCAAGGTAGGGTGTCACGAAATTAATCTTGATTATTTGTGTTTAATTTGTGTGAATGTTTTATGATTTGGCTGTGCCAAAAATTGGTTGCATATATGATTGATTCTTGGTAAAAATTCGGTGAAATTTTTATGAAATTTGATAAAATTCAAGCTTTAAAGTTCATGTTCTTGGGGCAGCTGGAAAAATGAAACCCTAGAACTTAAATTGAAGTTCAAATTGTGTTGAAATCATGTGGAAAAGATGGGGTTTTAGTGGCTGGAAATTTATTATGAATTTTGGTAAAAATCGGTTGCTGAAAAGACTGAAAAACGGGTAAAAACAGAGAAAGAATCTGAAGAATATACGAAGAACACGAAGAACACTTTGAGTGTGGTGAAGAACATTGAAGAACACCTTTTAGATCTTATAAAGGGCAAGTAAGTAAATATTTTGGTGTTTGAGGGGTTATTTTGTAATATCTGAAAGTTAGGGTGGTTAAAGTAGAAATATTAAAAGTTACGGGTGGTAAAAAGTAAATTTATAAAGTAAAAGGTTAAAGGAAGGTAATTTTCGAAAATATATTAATAAAATAACAAATAATAATAAAATATTAAATAATAATATTTAATTAAAAATAATATTTTAATAAAAATAATAAAATAATGCGAAAAAGGCAGTTTTCTGTAAAAGCTTTAGAAAGACAACTTTAAGTGCAGAATCTCATAATTACCTTCATAAAATACTTAGGGAGTGGTAATAACATGTTAGTGAGGCAAAGATAAAGAAAAGATTAAAAGTTAAAGAAAAGATAAAAACCAAAGAAAAAGTCTGTAAAATTTTAATAATAGAAAAACAGACAGAGACTAGTGAACGAACTAGGGCAACTTAGTTAGTACCTGAGTTGCGACTAGGGTTTGGTATTATATGAAAAGTTAAACTGTTTCAGTATAGACTTAATGAACCTATACTTGGGACAGGCTAACTATTCATTCCGAAATTTACATAAGCCTTAAAAACAAACGTTAAACAGAGAAATCAGAGCAGAATAAAGTAACACAGAAAATAGAGTAACCATAGTAAAGTAAAGAGATAAAGAAAAAAGAGTAATAGGGATATAGAGAAAAGAGTAATGAGAGTAGAGAAAACAGATACAGAGAAAAGAGTAATGAGAGCAGAGTAAACAGACAAAGAGAAAATAGTAGTAAAACCCACGGATGGATAATTGGTTAAATACGGGAAGTACCCACGAACTGAGTGATCATTGATCTCGGGGAAACCTATGAACTGTTAACTATTTTATATGCGGGAAAAACCCACGAACTGATAATCATTGATTACGGGAATAACCCACGAACTGTTGTATGTTGATCTCAGGTATAACCCACGAACTGAGGATCATGTTTGTTGTTGTATGTTGATCTCGGGGAAACCCACGAACTGAGGATCATTGTTTCCCCTTGTGCATATATTATGGGGTCGGGCTTTGCGCCGACTGCCGGTAGTCACGAAGGAGTGGTATTCTTACCACCGACACATATGCACTAAGGACACAAAGGAAAACCATATCTGGGACTTGTTTCTAGGTAATGTCGGGCTGCAGGGTGTAAACCGATACGTGAGCTCATGGCCTGCATAGGACACACATTCATCATACTTGGTTGTGCATTTCCTCTGTTATGATTATTGAATGAATGTATGCTCTGTTTGTTTGTATTCTATTCTTTGTATTTGTATTTTATTTTCTTGTATTCTTTTGTTTGTGTTCTACTTTCTATTTCTCTATTTTCTCTATTTATCTGTATCTTCTGTTCACTACTTCTCGGTATTTTGCTATTCGTTTGCTAAACAACACGATATTAATGAATGTAACTAATAACCCCGACCCTACTAAGAACTCCCCAGTTCTTACCCCTTCTCTCTCCCTTCCCCCTTCAGATGGAAGCAAGAGTTCCTTTTTGTAGTTCGCTGATGACCGTTTGCAAAAAGGATTCCACTCTAGGTAGTCTTCTGAGTATAGGGTGAATATCGTTCTCTGTTTATGTATATACTATGAGACCAGCCAATGTCTACACCCCGTTTGTACGTGAACTTTAACCTAAATCCTATGTACGAGACTCCTGCGGTGTGGCTACTTCATGAGGTACCAGAGAGACGTCCTATGGCAATGTCTGATCATGCAGAGGAGTAGCAGATGATGTTCTACCATTTGATGATGTTCCACCAGACTTGAGTTTTGAAGACCTAGAACGTACTTTCCCTCACTTTAGTAGTCTAGAGAGACTAGGTGAGTATAGAGTCTAGGCTAGCCTAGGTGCCAGCTTAGGGACCTCTTGAACAGGTCAGGACCTGGGATGTTGTATGTATGTATATGTATATAGTTATTATGTAGCTATATCTAGGGGTGTTCTAACTAAAGGTCTATACTATAATAAAGGTTGGATAACTAAATGTTGCTAGCTACTTGTGATGTATTTATGTGTGGTTGCTTATAACTGTTTTATCTATTATCAGTTGTGAGTTGATTATGGATGATTCAATCTATTAATCCAAACGTTTAAAAAAAATATATATCTCGCAAATTAACTACGCTTTTAACAACGAATCAGGCTCATATGATAAATAATAGATAATAATTAGGAAGACAAATTGGTAGCACTCAGTTTCTGGTATGATCTAGACATATTGAAAATTGGGTCGTTACAGTGGACACTAAAATTGAGGGAGAAAACTGCCCCAAAAAGTTCATAAACGAACATGGTACCAACGGAGTATAACTCGAGCTGGAGAGCTCCAAATGATGCGTTTCCAACGGCCTTGGAAAGTAGACATTCAGGGCTTTCCAACAATATATAATAGTATGGGGTGGACAACACGTTTGAGCTTCTGAATCTGGCAATGTTCCCAACGTTGGCGCAAACGTTGGAGGTCCAACGTTGCCTCCAACGTTGCACTCCGACACCAGCGACCCTGTCCCATTCAAAGGAGCATAACCTAAGTTGAAGATGTTCAATTGAGGTGATTCTAGTTGGGTTAGAAAGCTGACATTCAGAGCTTTCCAACCATATATAATTGTCTATAGTGGGCATGAAATTTGCAATGTTGACAAGAGGACAAAGTGACGTCCCAAGGCTTGATTTGCAACATTCAGTTTGGAACTTGAAAATTTGGCATCCACGCGCACGCGTGGATGTGCGAACGTTGGAGGTCCAACGTTACCTCAAACGTTATCCTCCAACATCCGCAATAAAATTTCAGAAATGGGAGTTGGGAATTTTGCATCAACGCATACGTGTCAATGACGCGTACGCATAAACATACTTTTTCAGCCCAACCACGTGCACGCGTACGGCACGCGCACGCATGAAATGGAAAATTTGACCATTCACGCATATGCGTAGGTAACGTGTACGTGTGAATAGCAGAACGTTGGCCCTCCAACGTTGAGTCAAACGTCAATGACAGCAAACCAGAAACCATTTTTCAAAGGACGTTTGGCTCAACGTTTGCCCTCAAACGTGATCACCAACGTTAAAGCCAATTCAATTCCAAATTGCACCTATTCAGAATATGAAAGTTAGTTGCCGTTGCCCATCACTAAGAATCATTCCTCATTGCTTCAATCAAGGCCAAGGTCCACATCCAAATACTTAATCCAATTGAAGATGAGAAGAGGGTTATAAATAGAAGAGTTGTTGAAAATTGAAAAAGCTTTCGGGAGGCCCTGAGGGGGTTCTAGGAGTTCAATTCCCTTATTTTCCATGCATGCACTTTTCTTTTAATTTCTTTTGTACTTTCTTTATTTCTTTCTTCATTTTTCTTTTCCTGTAAAGTTGAATTGAGCTATGAACAACTAACCCCATTTCATTAGGTTAGGGAGCTCTGTGTAAATTTAATGGATCAATACTAGTTTTCATTCTTTTTCTTCTTTCTTTTCTCTTGATTTTACTGGAAAGCTTTCGTTCTTCATCCCATTGGATAGTTATCTTGGGAAAGAAGCTATTCATAATTGGATCTCCTCGAAACTTTGGGAGAGGAATGAGGAGATCATGCTAGAATTGCTTTCTCACATTGGATTAGATTGGGGTTTGGATGGATATAGTGACATGTAATCCTACCAATATTTTGATCTATGAAGTTGTATGGTATCATAAGTGACCAAACTTCATCTCTTCCCATGAGCACTTAAATCAAGAAATTGGGCAATTGTTCATGCTTAGAGGGATAGATTACCACGAAATTGGGATCTAATCACTTATGATTGCCAAGGAGATCAATGAATGCATTAATTGAGGAAGATATGAGAGTGAATTTGATCCGGAGAATTCTCACATCTCCTGACCACAATGAGTTTCCCCATCTCTGATCTACCCATTCTATTTACTTTCTGCTCTTTAATTTCATGCTAATTCCCCCTTCCCATTTACTTTCTTGCAATTTTAGCTTCTGCACTTTAATTCCCTGCAATTTAATTTTCTGTTCCTATAATTTCTTGCAATTTAAGTTTCCCGCCAATTTTACTTTCTGTAATTCTCAACCAAATCTGATTTTGCTCAACTAGTATAATTCACCAATTATAATTGATCAATCTACCAATCCCTGTGGGATTCGACCTCACTCTTTTGTGAGTTTTTACTTGACGACAATCCGGTGCACTTGCCAGAAGGAGATTGTTGAAAGACAGTTTTCGCGTATCAGCACCAATGGCTGGAAATTTGGATAAATGCCTGTGATGTTTTTCTACAAAGATAAGCTTGGATAACTAGGTTCTAAGGGGTGCTTTATCACCTGGCAACTTGGTTTAACTAACCCGGGATTGCCAACCGAAAGTCCACCATCAAGAGCTACTTTGAGAAAAAGCATTTAGTAACCCAAAGAGGTGCTGGGCATCAATTTCCAAAGAACACAAAGCTAAATGCCTGTGATGTGTGTGTGCTAAGGAGAGGCTTGAGCAGGTAAGCTGATGAGCGGATAATTTATACGCTTTTTGACATTGTTTTTAGTATGTTTTTAGTAGGATCTAGTTACTTTTAGGGATGTTTTCATTGGTTTTTATGTTAAATTCACATTTCTGGACTTTACTATGAGTTTGTGTGTTTTTCTGTAATTTCAGGTATTTTCTGGCTGAAATTGAGGGACTTGAGCAGAAATCAGATTCAGAGGTTGAGAAAGGACTGCTGATGCTGTTGGATTCTGACCTCCCTGCACTCAAAGTGGATTTTCTGGAGCTACAGAACTCGAAATGGTGCGCTTCCAATTGCGTTGGAAAGTAGACATTTTTTCAAAATTTTCTTCTTTGTTTTCGAAAAAAAAAAATTTGTTTTCAAAAATATATTTTTCTTCAAAATTTTTAAGAATGAATTCTAGTGTTTCAGATAACATGTTTTAGCTTGGCTGGCTATTAAGCCATGTCTAACTCCCAGGATTTTGATTGAGGACTATGAATTCATTGCTTCCTTTTTCCCAAATATTTTCGAAAAAAAAAAAATAAAAATGTTTTCAAAAATAAATTATTCTATGGCTTCAGAATTTTTAAGAATGAATTCTAGTGTTTCATGAAGCATGTTGGAGCCTGGCTGGCTGTAAAGCCATGTCTCAATCCTTATACTCAAGAGAAGAGCTTCTTTGTTTTTCTTAGCCAATTGGCTGTTGAATGCAAGGAATGTCAGGCGTGTCATGTGCGACCCAGTGCACTTGCTGGTTAGTTGTACGGAGTTGTGTCCACACATAGAGCCACAATGAGGATTCAATACAATTATATATTGTTACTCTCACACGAGTACAAAGAACAGGACAACACAATTTCGTGCACCATAAGCCCATAGGGGTGATTCAACACCTAGCATCTTGAACCAACTGGGGCGGAAATGCTAGCTGAAAGCTTACTCTAAAAAGCTGCCTTACCACATAGCATTAAGCCTCAGCAAACAATAAATCTCAGCCAAGAAAGAGAGCAAGAAAAACTAAGGACCAAGCAATAACAAGTCTCATTTTTTGTGTAATTCAAGTAAGGATCCAAAGGAGTGTTGATGTCTCAGTCACAGAATAAAAATCTATAAGATACAATGCATGAAAACCCCATCAATCAGTATTCAATATCTTCCAATAAAGGGCTTTTACACTTCTCTGCTTCCATTAACTTTCCTTAGGCTTTACTGCTTGCTTGGGGACAAGCAAGATTTAAGTTTGGTGTTGTGATGACAAGTCATCTTAGGCTAGTTTCACAAGCCTATTTCATTAGTTTTTATTTGGTTTTTATGCATTTTTAGGCAACAAATAAGTGTTTGAGTGAGAATTTCATGCTTGTCTTGATTCAATCAAACATTGGTAATTTTATGCATTTTCATTAGATTTCTCTGATTTCTCTGCTTAACGTATGTATTTAAAGCTTATGTAAATTTCGGTATGAATAGTTAGCCTGTCCCAAGTATAGGTTCATTAAGTCTATACTGAAACAGTTTAAATTTTCATATAATACCTAACCCTATTCGCAATTCCAGGACTAACTATGTTGCCCTAGTTCATTCACTAGTCTCTGACTGTTTTTCTGTCATTAAAACTTTACAGACTTTTTCTTCGATTTTTATCTTTTCTTCAACTTTTTATCTTTTATTTATCTTTGCCTCACTAATATTTTTTTACCACTCCCTAAGTGTTTCTTGAAGGTAATTATGAGATTCTACACTTAAAGTTGTCTTTCTAAAGCTTTTACAGAAGTTCTTCATTGTTCTTCATCACACTCAAAGTGTTCTTCATGTTCTTCATAAATTCTTCAGATTCTTTCTCTGTTTTTACTCATTTTTCAGTCATTTCAGCAACCAATTTTTACTATAATTCATAATAAATTAGCAGCCACTAAAACCCCATCTTTTCTACATGATTTCAACACAAATTGAACCTCAATTTAAGCTTAGGGTTTCGTTTTTCCAGCTGCCCTAGAACATGAACTTTAAAGCTTAAATTTCATCAAATTTCATCAAAATTTCACCAAATTTTCACCAAGAATCAATCATATATGCAACCAATTTTTAGCACATCCAAATAATACAACATTCACACAACTCAAACACAAATAATCAAGATTAATTTCGTGACACCCTACCTGGTTTTGCTGCTCCTAATTTAGTTAGACTTTCAGGTGGTCCTTTAGCACTTTTTCCTCCTAAATCACATCAAAAACAACTTTAAATCCAAAAACTCTCAACTGACCAAATCTCACTCAGTATGTTAGGAAGAGATATCTCACCTTAGACTTGCTGGAAATTCATGTTTCTTGGCCCTCAAGTTAAGTTAAGCATGATTCCTAAGGAAGAACATCAAGAAAACACATGTTTTGCATGGTTTTCCTTGAAAACCGAATTGAAAGGGGAAAGGAACAGCCATATCACCTTATTTCAAGCCTTGATAAGTTACATGGTTATGTAGAGGAAGAAGAGAGGATCATTTTGGTGAAATCGTAGTTTTGATTTGAGTTTTGGTAAAGAAGAAATCAAGCTTTGAAGATTAAGTGTTCATGAAGTTTTCTCTCTTTTCTCTCCTTTCAATTTCGGCCAAAGGGAGTAAATGAACAGCCTTGGAGTGTCTTGGGGGTTTAAGGTGAGTTGTGATTGGTTGGCTTGGAGGTGGATTAAAATAATATTAAAATATCTCTGGTGTACAACTACTAAAACTAGATGTATCGGAACACTTGTAAAAACATCTCTAAAAATTATTTTTTGAGCTACTAGCATAAATGACACTAGTAACATATTTATTATGAGAATAGAACATGTATGATGAGGCCTTATCATTGCTAAAGTCATCAGAGAGCGCTGGTGCTAAGCTGCACCAGTAAACCATAAACCTGGTTAAACCGATTTTCTGTTTTTAACTAAAACAGACCAGGTAACCTTATAATATCATTCAAGCATTTTATAATACTAATATAATGATAATATTATACTATTATCTCTCTCCTCTCATGAATCGAGTCCGGTTCATCAAACAGAGACTATTTACGAAAATCAGAATCAAAACTGCCAACCGATACAGTTCAAAAACTAGGTTCTTCGTGACTGCGTTATCGAACTTGCCTCAGAAAAGGTTCTAGCTTAAGGATGACATAATGACAATGAGGATTGAGATACTTGTTGATATAGAAGAGGTGTTCCCTTTACTGATCTTCTGGCGAAATCCGTGCCTTCGGAAAAGATCTCGCATACTCGAAAATCAGGGTTGTTACATTCTACCCTCCTAAGAAAATTTTGCCCTCAAAATTTCAGCCGCATGCAAGAATCCATCTTTAAGCAGTCTATTTCCTTCAAGCCATCCTGACGAAGATACAGTTCATTCCTTACAGCATCTAAATATCACATAGCCATGGCCATGGAGATCATAACAGCTATAAGAATAGTTGTGCCTCACACGAATTTGTCGTTCAGAACTCGATTAAACCATGCCTATTCACAGTCATTAAAGTCTTATCCGCACCAAACAATCAACATTAAGGTGATCAGTCTTAATATCTCAAGTTAAGTATGAACATTCCCAAAGTGAGCACTCATAGACATTCAGGCCAAATGTATCTTAAAGATACCCTAACAGCATGAGACACACAAGCAGAGTATGCAACGAAGCATAGTCAGTCCCCTCCCCAGGCTCTACTGGGAACGAACTGCTCTGATAACAAATTGTAACGACCCAATTTTCAATATGTCTAGATCATACCAGAAACTGAGCGCTACCAATTTGTCTTCCTAATTATTATCTATTATTTTTATCATATGAGCCTGATTCGTTGTTAAAAACGTAGTTAATTTGCGGGGGATTTTTTTTTTATATATTTGGATTAATAGACGAAATCATTCATAATCAATTCACAACTGATAACAGATAAAAAGGTTATAAACAACCACACATAAATACATCACAGGCAGTCAACAACATTCAGTGATCCAACTTTTATTTAAGTATAGACTTAGTGTTACAACACCCATAGGTATAGCTAGATAATAACTATATACATATATATACATACAACATCCTAGGCCCTGACCTGTTCAAGAAGTCCCTAAGCTGGCCCCCAGGCTAGCCTAGACTCTATACTCACCTAGTCCCTCTAAACTACTAAAGCGAGGAAAAGTACGTTCTAAGTCTTCAAAAATCAAATTAGGTGGAACATCAGCAAATGGTAGAACATCATCTACTACTCCTTTGCACGATCAGACATTGCCATATAACGTGTCTCCGGTACCTCATCAAGTAGCCACACAATAGGAGTCTCGTACACAGGATTTAGGCTAAAGTGCGTATACGAACGGGGTGCAGACGTTGGCTGGTCTCACAGTATATACATATAAACAGAAACAGAGTTCACTGTAGACTCAGAGGACTACCTAGAGCAGAATCCTTTTTTGCGTATGATCGTCAGTGAATTACGGAAGCAAACTCATGCTTCCATCTGAAGGGGGAAGGGAGAGAGAAGCGGTAAGAACTGGGGAGTTCTTAGTAGGGCCGGGGTTATTAGTTAAGTTCATTAATTCCGTGTTGTTTAGCAGATAAATAGCAGAATACCGAGAAACAATAAACAGAAGAAACAGATAAATAGAGAAAATAGAAAACAAAACACAAACAAAAGAATGCAAGAAAACAAAACACACACACAGAGAATAGAATGAAAACAAAGGAAGCATACATTCAAACAACAATCATAACAGAGGAAATGCGCAACCAAGTATGATGCATGTCTGTCCTATGCAGGACATGAGCTCATTATGTAAATTTCGGTATGAATAGTTAGCCTGTCCCAAGTATAGGTTCATTAAGTCTATACTGAAATAGTTTAACTTTTCATATAATACCTAACCCTATTCACAATTCCATGACTAACTATGTTGCCCTAGTTCGTTCACTAGTCTCTGTCTGTTTTTCTGTCATTAAAACTTTACAGACCTTTTCTTCGATTTTTATCTTTTCTTCAACTTTTTATCTTTTATTTATCTTTGCCTCACTAATATTTTTTTACCACTCCCTAAGTGTTTTATGAATGTAATTATGAGATTCTACACTTAAAGTTGTCTTTCTAAAGCTTTTACAGAAAACTGCCTTTTCCGCATTATTTTTTTATTATTTTTATTAAAATATTATTTTTAATTAAATATTATTATTTAATATTTTATTATTATTTATTATTTTATCATTAAATTTTCGAAAATTAACTTACTTTTACTTTTAACCTTTAAAATTCACTTTTTACCGCCCGTAACTTTTAATATTTCTACTTTTACCACCCTAACTTTCAGAAATTACAAAATAACCCCCCAAACACCAAAATATTTACTTCCTTGCCCTTTTATGGATCAAAAAGGTATTCTTCATTGTTCTTCATCACTCAAAGTGTTCTTCATGTTCTTCATAAATTCTTTAGATTCTTTCTCTGTTTTTACTCGTTTTTCAGTCTTTTTAGCAACCGATTTTTACTATAATTCATAATAAACTAGCAGCCACTAAAACCCCATCTTTTCTACATGATTTCAACATTAATTGAACCTCAATTTAAGCTTAGGATTTCGTTTTTCCAGCTACCTAAGAACATGAACTTTAAAGCTTAAATTTTATCAAATTTCATCAAAATTTCACCAAATTTTCACCAAGAATCAATCATATATGCAACCAATTTTTAGCACAGCCAAATAATACAACATTCGCACAACTCAAGTACAAATAATTAAGATTAATTTTGTGACACCCTACCTGGTTTTGCTGCTCCTAATTTAGTTAGACTTTCAGGTGGTCCTTTAGCACTTTTTCCTCCTAAATCACATCAAAAACAACTTTAAATCCAAAAACTCTCAACTGACCAAATCTCACTCAGTATGTTAGGAAGAGATATCTCACCTTAGACTTGCTGAAAATTCACATTTCTTGGCCCTCAAGTCAAGTTAAGCATGATTCCTAAGGAAGAACATCAAGAAAACACATGTTTTGCATGGTTTTCCTTGAAAACCGAATTGAAAGGGGAAAGGAACAGCCATATCACCTTATTTCCAGCCTTGATAAGTTACATGGTTATGTAGAGGAAGAAGAGAGGATCATTTTGGTGAAATTAGAGTTTTGATTTAAGTTTTGGTTAAGAAGAAATCAAGCTTTAAAGATTAAGTGTTCATGAAGTTTTCTCTCTTTTCTCTCCTTTCAATTTCGGCCAAAGGGAGTAAATGACCAGCCTTGGAGGGTCTTGGGGGTGTAAGGTGAGTTGTAATTGGTTGGCTTGGAGGTGGGTTAAAATAATATTAAAATATCTTTGGTGTACAACTACTAAAACTAGATGTATCCACTTGCCTCAGAAAAGGTTCTAGCTTAAGGATGACATAATGACAATGAGGATTGAGATACTTGTTGATATAGAAGAGGTGTTCCCTTTACTGATCTTCTGGCAAAATCCGTGCCTTCGGAAATGATCTCGCATACTCGAAAATCAGGGTTGTTACATTCTCCATCTCTTATACTTTTCTCTAAGGTATGACTAGCTAAACTCCCTCTCATTGGGAGAGGTAGCTCTATTGTACTTGATGGATTAATGATAGTGAATTTCTTCTTCTCTTCATCTTCTCTTTGATTTTCTTGAAGGAATTTCGTTCTTCATGCTAGTGTTCAATCATCTTGGGAAAGAGGTTGAATGCAAAATGGGTTTCATGGGAACCTTGGAAAAGGAAACATGAAACCATGCTTAAAATCCCTTCTCACACTTGAGTAGATCTGGATTTTGGGATTGGATATGGTGACATGAAATCCACCCACTATTTGGATCTATAAGGATGTGTGGTATAATCAGGGACCAAGCATATCTCTCTTCATGAGCAATTAGACCAAGGAATTGTCTAATTATCAAGATTTGAGAGATTGAATCACTAAGGGATTGGGGTTCAATCAATCATGATTGCCAAGAGGTCAATGAGTTGTATGATTGAAGAAGATATGATCTAGGTCTAATCCCAAGAGAACAACATCTCCCAATTCCAATGAATTTTCCCTATTCTTATCTTTCCTATTCTTTATAGCTTTCCTTTATGTTCTGTTATTACCCATTCCCCATTTACGATTCAGTCATTTATGTTTTAGCACATTACATTCTTGTCATTTACTTTTCTGCACTTTATTGCTTTCCTTTACTTTTAAGTCATTTACATTTCTGCTATTTAAATTTCTGCACTCAACAATCTCTATTGATTAGCTTGACTAATTCATCCATTGATTAAAGTTACTCAATCTACCAATCTCTATGGGATTCGACCCCACTCCTAGTGGGTTATTACTTGCAATACTTTGGTGCGCTTGCCATGGAACGGATTCATTATATAGTGAGGGAGTTTCGGTCATCAAGTTTTATGCGCCATTGCTGGGGATTGGTTTAAATCTGACAATGACTAAATTGATGGGTAGTTAGATTAAGCAATTTTACTTACCTTGCTAAATCCTTTAATTTTAGTTTCTTATTTTCTTCTTTTCCTTTAGCATTTGATGTTTCCAGCTGATTCACTGTATATATTTCAATTTTAGCATACTAACCCACTACCTGTTTGATCAACTACACCAATCAATCTAACCATAAGTCTTAACAAGAGTGATTCCTTCACTTGTCTTTTGCTTGTTTGTTACTGAATGTGTGACAGGTAGAAGAGGAGAAACTTCATCCTCTTATGATAGTGAATCTGAGAGGACATTCTTTAGACTAAGGAAGGAAGCAAGAGGTAAAGGAATAGTTAGAGAAGAAGTAGTGGAGGAAGATCTAGACATTACTATGGAGGAGGAAATACATAATCATGTTGGGGAAGGTGTTCGTAACCATGTTGGCCAGGAGAGAAGAGTTCTAGGCTCTTACATCAACCTAAACCCATGAAATTGTGAAAGTAGCATCCTAAAACCAACCATTCATGCTAACAATTTCAAGTTAAAACCTCAACTCATCACCCTTGTTCAAAACAATTGTTCATTTGGAGAAAGTGCACAAGAAGATCCCAACCAACATTTAACCACATTCTTGAAGATCTGTGATACAGTGAAGGTTAATGGTGTCCACCTAGATACCCATAAGCTGTTGTTGTTCCCCTTCTCTCTCAGGAATAAGGCATCAAAGTGGTTGGAATCATTTCCCAAGGAAAGTTTGACAACTTGGGAAGAAGTAGTAAATAAGTTCTTGGCAAGATTCTACCCCCCTTCAAAAAGTTAATAGATTGAGAGCTGAGGTGGAAACCTTTAGACAACAAGATGGAGAAACTCTCTATGAACCTTGGGAGAAATACAAAGAGTTGCCAAGAAAATGCCCTCCAGATATGTTCAATGAATGGGTACAGCTGCATATTTTCTATGAAGGCTTGTCACAAGAATCAAAGAAGGCTTTAGATCATTCTTCAGGAGGCTCACTCAACAAGAAGAAGACAATTGAAGAGGCCATAGACATAATCGAAACTGTGGCCAATAATGAGTACTTTATGCTTCCGATAGAAACCCAAGAAGGGGAGTAATGGACCTCAACTCCATGGATGCTCTGCTGGCTTAAAACAAGGTGATCACAGCTCAACTAGCAGCCCTAACAAAGCAAATTGAGAAGAATTAAGTCTCATCTATTTATGCTCAAGCACCTATACAAGAAGATGAAAACCCGAAAGATGAATGTGAATGGGAGCAAGCCAACTATGTGAACAATTCCTCCAGACCACCATATGACCCCAATGCCAAAACATACAACCCAGGTTGGAAGAACCACCCGAATTTTGGGTGGGGAAACTAATAAAACCACAACCAAGATCATAAACCATACCACAATAGCTAATACAACAACCCCAGCCATCAATCTAATAACCATAGACCCTACCATAACTCACAAATTGCACCCTACCACTCCAACCAACAAGCATGCAACAACTATCCTCAAGATGTATCATCCTCAGCCCCACAACCATGTGATAACAGCAATAACTTTGCAAGGTTGGAGGCTGCCATGTCACAATTGGCAGGGAATATTACCACTGTTGCAGATAGACAATTCCAAGGTAAGAAAAAGATAGATGCAATCCAAGAGGGGGCTAGATCCAACATAAGGAACCAAGGGACATCAATTTCAAAACTGGAATCACAACTGGGGAGCTTGTCTAAACAGATACCAATGCCTACACATACATTTCCCAGTGACACCATGGCCAACCCAAGAGGGGAATGCAAGGCCATGACACTAGAAAGTGGGAAGGTGGTGGAGGAGACTTCCTCAAACCACAACTTGCAAGAAAAAGAAGCTGTAAATGACTCAGTGGTGCACGAAAATGTGATTCACACTTTTCACAACTCCGCACAACTAACCAGCAAGTGTACTGGGTCGTCCAAGTAATTCCTTACGTGAGTAAGGGTCGATTCCACGGAGATTGTCGGCTTGAAGCAAGCTATGGTCATCTTGTAAATCTCAGTCAGGCAGATTCAATTGGTTACGAGGTTTAGATAATTAAAAGATAAATAAAACATAAAATAAAATAAAGATACTTATGTAACTCAATGGTGGGAATTTCAGATAAGTGTTTGGAGATGCTTTGTGACGCTAAAGAAGCGCTTCATGGGAGGCAACCCATGTTTTATATGCTTTTAAGTAGTTAATAATGCAAGGTTCATGAATTCCAATTCAACTCTGACATATACTTGAATGAATCCTTTTATGCAACATATAGTGAAGAACAAGTTTGGTGTTCAAGGCACACTAAAAGGACATGAATGTAATTCATATCATGTCACTCTTAGAACCTTGAACAAAACTTTGTACACCACATGGACACAAACTAAGTTTGGTATCACCAATGTTGCATACATGGACAATTAAATAGTCAGTTGGTTTGCATTCATGAATAGCACTTAGTTAGTTAGAAACAAAAACTTTAAAAAGTAGTTATCCCATTTTTAAATTTTGCCGCCACTATCCACAAATTCATTAATCACATTTCTTTTGTTTTGTAGGAAAATTGATGGGACAATTGAAGGAGGAAGGGTTCGGCCACTTCAAAAGAAGAGGACTATACACGTGTCTTCAAGGGGAATGCATTGGAAAATGTTGCCATGCAACATTGAAAGAATGACACGCTTGGAAATCGATCCAACCTCATATTCAAACAAGTATATCCTAGTAGCAGTGGATTACGTTTCCAAGTGGGTAGAGGCCATTGCAACCCCAACAAATGATAACAAGGTGGTTATGAACTTCCCCAGAAAGAATATCTTTAGCCAGTTCGGAGTCCCACGAGCGCTCATCAGTGATGGAGGGATCCATTTTTGTAACAGGCCACTAGAAGCTCTTCTCCTACGATACGGGGTAAAGCACAAGGTTGCCACACCTTATCACCCCCAAACAAGTGGGCAAACCGAGATATCTAACAGAGAGTTAAAAAGGATTCTGGAAAAGACTGTAGGAGCATCAAGAAAGGACTAGTCGAAGAAGCAAGATGATGCTCTTTGGGCATACAGAACGACATTCAAAACACCAATCGGGATGTCCCCATATCAACTGGTGTATGGAAAGGCCTGTCATTTACCATTGGAGCTTGAACACAAAGCCCTCTGGGCTCTCAAGCTACTAAATTTTGATAGCCTTGCCACTGGTGAAAAAAGAGTCCTGCAGCTGTAGGAAATGGAGGAATTCAGATCTCAAGCCTATGAAAATGCCAAGATCTATAAAGAAAAGGCAAAGAGAAGACATGACCTCAATCTGACACCCAGGAGTTTCGAAAAGGGACAGCAAGTGCTCCTCTTCAACTCCAAATTGAGACTTTTCCCTGAGAAACTCAAATCAAGGTGGTTTGGACCATTTCTTGTCACAAAGTTCTCGCCGTATGGACACATAGAAATCATGGAGGAAATCTCAAAGAGGACTTTCACTGTGAACGGACAAAGGCTCAAGCATTACATGGGCAACATGGGGGAAAGCCCCAAAGTGAAATATCATCTCAACTGATGGAGAAATCGTCGAGCTAGCGACGCTAAAAGAGCACTTCGTTGGGAGGCAACCCAACCTAAGGTAGTTTCCTTTTCATGATCATTTCAATAAAAGTTACAAGTAGTTTACCCTGTATTGCGAGGAGCTAAGTTTGGTGTTGCACACCAAAACAATCGAAGAGTGAATGTGTAACTCTAAGTTTGGTGTTCCACCAAAGATTTCAGTTAGAATCACACTACACCTATTCAAGAGCAAATTGCTAGCCCCAACCAATCAGGGAAACCACTTGACAAGAGTTTAGTTTCTAGTTCATAGTCGTTTTAGTAATAAAAGCACATAAGATCCTCTGCATGTATTCAATCTGTTGCATTAGGCAAGGAACTAAGTTTGGTATTCACACACCAAATCAAGTTCAGAAACTTACAAGCATACATGCATGCTAACTAATTCTCAAGTACTTTGGGAACAAGCAACTTCCAATAACTTTGCAGGAATTCAATTAAATCTTCGGGAACAACGGTGCACCATCATCCAAGGAGGCGAAGAAGGATGCAAAAGCTGTGGACGATGACAACAAAGGGATGGCTAGAAGTCACCACCAAAAGGTTGTATTGTTACTTGATTCCATATGCTTGGAAATGCTCAAATTGGAAGTCTGAATGTATCCCTGATTATTAGCTACTCTTTAGTTTACATCACTAGGATTTAATGTTCGTTTTTCGCCGCCTTTGTCATATGTGTGCTGTGCCAAGCTATCTGCTGCATTTTCACCTTGCCTACTTGTATGCTTGTCCTTTAAGTCAAATAAAAAGAGATGTTATGAAAGACCAGAGTGATGTTCAATTTGTGGAGTAAGTTCTTAAGTTTGTGGTGTAGTAATTACTTAGCTAAGTTGGTTCACCAACAAGGTAGGAAGGCAACTATCTGTCCTGAATCATATGCTTGAAACACACCCCATGAGACTAGCTAAATAACAAGATCCTAATAAGAAAAGGGGAAAGAAAAATGAAAGTTGAAAAATAAAGAAAAAGAGTAAGAAATAAGGCTAGGCACCAAGGGTTGAATCTTAAGGCATGTGTCTGTGGTGCTCCTGTGGAAAGAATATACTTGGATGAATAAGCTCTCAGGGGTGCCTTATCACTTGGTAACTTGAGTTAACTAACCCGGGATTATCAGCTGAAAGTCCACTATCAAGAGTAACCCTTGCTACAGAGCACTTAATAACCCAAAGAGGTGCTGGACACCAAGGTCTCAAGAAGAAAAATAACAAACCATGTGCCTGTGGTGTGAATGTATGGGGGAAAGAGACTTGAGGGAGTAGGTCCTTAGGGGTGTCTTAACACCTAGCATCTTGAACCAACTGGTTCGGGAGTGCTGGCTGAAAGCTTATATTAAAGAGTCGGCCCCTTACAGAGCACCTAGTCTAAAGAACACAACCAAACCCTGAGAAGACAAATGGATCAATGAATAAAAGTCTCATAGGGCGCAATCAAGTGAGTATTCCAAGGCATGGTAAAGGTATGAAAGCTAATGAAGGAATGAACCTAAGTTGCTATGCATGAAACCCCATAAAACAAAGGACATGACTTCCATAATAATGACTCATTTCTCTTGTCATTTTATTCATCATTCTCATGTTTCAGTACTTGCTAAGGGACAAGCAAGCTTTAAGTTTGGTGTTGTGATGCCAGGGCATTTTGGCCAGTTTCACTGACCTTTTCTTTACTGTTTTAGGGTAGTTTCATGCATTTTCTTAGTTAATAAGCAAGTTTTGGGTAGATAATCACTTACATCTTGATTCAAGAAAATATTATGAATTTCATGTGATTTTATGAGAATTATGCATGAATTGAATGACAAATTGGATAATGCATGTCTCATAACTTGGATTAGAGCTTTGATGCACTTTATTTGCTTGATTTCAGGACAAA
>NC_029789.2:84701069-84704705 GCF_000816755.2 Arachis ipaensis
AGGACAAAGGAAGCAAGGAAAAGCCACATTAGCAGCCACGTTAATCTAATTAACGTGACCACTAACGTGGAATGGGAATAAACTTACAACGTTAATGAGAAAAGTGATTTCCAATAACGCCTTCGAAACCATCATGGCCCACGTTAATTGCCACGTTAACTACATTAACGTGGTAGTTAACATGGAGAGAAAGGGAGCTCCAGCATTAGTGGTAAAAGTGAATACCACTAACGCTCCATATTGGCAATTGGCCAGGTTAAGAGTCACGTTAACTCAGTTAACGTAAACTCTAACGTGGAAAGGGAAGACAATGCCAACTTAGTGACACTCACCTTTGTCACTAACGTTGGACTAAGCCTAATTGGCCACGTTAAGAGTCACGTTAACTACATTAACGTGAACTCTAATGTGGGAGGAGCAAGGAATCGCCAACGTTAGTGACACTCACCTTTGTCACTAACGTTAGACCAAGCCACTATGAGCCACGTTAATTGCATTAACGTGGAAGCTAATGTGGAGGAAAGAAATGATGAGCCAACGCTAGTGACACTCACCTTTGTCACTAACGTTCTCGAACCCACATTTTCACTTAACGTTAATGCCACTAACGTCCTAGCTAAAGTCCATGCCTACTTCACACTTTCTTTGCAAGTAAAGCTGAGCCCACTAAAGATTCCAAACTGCTTTAACTCAAGATCCAAAGGCCTATATCCAAAGACTTGAAGAGCCAACTAGAAGATCAGAAGAGTAGTATATATAGGAGTAGTTTTGAACTAGAGAAGGGAGCTTTTGGCAATTGGGAGAACTACTCTCTGTATAATTTTACTTTATCTGCACTTTTAGTTTTACTTTGAGAATATATTTTCCATCTCTGTTTTCCATTTCCAGAGCTATGAACAACTAAACCCCTTTCATTGGGTTAGGGAGCTTTGTTGTAATTCGATTGATCAGTAATAGTTTTCATTATTCTTTTTCTTTCTTTTCTTTTGATCTTACTAGAAAGCTTTCAATCTTCATCCAATTGGGTAGTTGTCTTGGAAAAGAAGCTATTCATACTTGGATCTCTTCGGAACCTTGGAAGAGGAATGAAGAGATCATGCTAAAAATGCTTTCTCATGTTGGACCAAATTGGGGTTTGGATGGATATAGTGACATATAATCCTACCAACATTTTGATTTGGGAATACATGTGGTATAATCAATGACCACACTTCATCTCTTCTCATGAGCAATTAGACCAAGGAATTGGCTATTGATCAAGATTTGAGAGATTGAATTACCAAGGAATTGGAATTCAATCACTTAAAATTGCCAAGGAGATCAATGAATGCATTGATTGAGGAAGAGATGAAAATGAACTTGATCCGGAGAATACAACATCTTCTAAGCCCAATGAACTCCCCATTTCTGATCTTACCCATTCTCTTTACTTTCTACCATTTACTTTTATGTTCATCTTCCCCATTCCCCATTTAAGATTCTGCAATTTACTTTCCGTCATTTCAGTCCTTTATTTCCAGTAATTACATTTCCTGCCATTTACTTTCCGCCATTTAATTTCCTGCAATCTCCAATCAAATTATGCTTAGCTCAACTAGAACATTCCTCCAATTAAAGTTGCTTGACCAATCAATCCCTGTGGAATTCGACCTAACTCTATTGTGAGTTTTTACTTGACGACAATTCGGTATACTTGCTGAGGGAAAATTGTTGAGAGACAAGTTTCCGTGCATCAGTGATTGTCATGGGTCACCTCTTCATTCTGACTTAACTGAATTAAGTACGAGAGTATATCTTGGAGAAGAAGTAGGCGTGAATTGAAAGAGAAACAATAATACTTGCATTAATTCATGAAGAACAGCAGAGCTCCGCACCTTAATCTATGAGGTGTAAAAACTCTACCATAGAAAATACATAAGAGAAAATAGTCTAGGCATGGCCGTGTGGCCAGTGTAACGGCCTAGCCTTTAGCCTCGAAGAAACGGCGCTTTTTTCGGGATCAACCGGAATTTTTATCGAATTTTTAGGAATTTTAGTGCTTATAAGCACCTCCACTACACAGGTGCTATGTCATCAAGCTGCTGAGTCAGCAGCTTGACTGCACCAGACACCTCTCCTAATCTAAGCAGGCACGTCGCAAAAAGTTGCGTTTTTGAACCACTTCGGGTCCGAATTTCAAAATTCTGATTTCCGTAGTTTGTCTCTATGTGACGAGCCGGTCTCGAATTTCGAGAGAAAAATTATATTAATATAATATTCATATATTATTATTTTATTTGGAATATTATATTATTATTTTCTTTAATGTGGTTAATGTTGATCTGTGTTTGGTAATATAATAACTGAGCTAGAAATCTACCGGTAATGGATAATACCGGCATTCTTAGATGAACTTAGCAATGCTAATGCTTCATCATATATCTTTTATTCTCATAATTATCATGTTACTAGTATCATTTATACTATTAACATTCATGCTTATCCTTTAGTAATGTAATCTGATGTATCTAGTTTTAGTAATTATCTTCAAACTTATATTTTACTATTAAACTCTGATGAGTTAGCACCCTGTGATACGTGGCTCTCCCAGAGTTAGCCACCACATGTTTCCTTTCTTGCTCTCTAAGCAAAGCTTTCTTAAGGATAAAGTAAGAAATACTTGTGTTCTAATACATCTAGCTTCCGTAATTATCCTTTCTTGAGATATTTTTACACCAAAATTTAGGATAATGCTTATCCAAACCCCACGTTCTCCCATGTATCATCATTACTATCATTTTTACTTTCTAAACAAGTTAGAATTCGAAATTCTAGAGAGAGAAATGGAAGAACTTCCATGAAAACTTCCATGAACACCTAAGCTTCTTTCTCCGTTCTTTTTCAAACTAAAACCCCTATCAAAAATCTAATCTGACCAAAATGATCACCTCTTCCTCCTCTTCATTTCTATATCAATTTTCATGGAGTAAATCAAGGCATGATGGCTGCTCCTCCTCCTTGAAGTTTCATCCATGGTGGGAACTCAAGCTGATGATGTTTTCTTCATGTTTTCTCTTAAGATCTCTTATTCAATCACCACAGGCTCTAAGAAAACGTGATTTCTAGCTGCCTTGAGGTGAGGAAAACCTACTTTTCACCATCATAAAGCTTCAGCCTTCATGGTTCATATGGTTCTAAAGTTGTTTTTGATGTTAAAATAGGCGTAAAAGTGCTTTTGGAAGCTTGTTCTTGGTTCAATTCTTGGCAGCTGCAAAGGAGGTAAGGTTTGGTAAATTAATCAGTGATTGGTTTGGTTCTTGAAGTGTTAAATCAGCTCTTGTTGCTTGAAGCTTGATTTTGAGTGTTTGTGTGATGGTTTGATCATGAGATCTTGTTGTTTAATGCTTGAAAATCAAGTTTTTGATGGATCTGAAGTTGTTGTTGTTGATGCTGGAAAACGTGGCTTTCCAGCCATAAAATTCATGATATTTGATGTGTTTTTGATGTGTATTTGATGGCTAAAACGTTGCTCTTTGGTTTGGTCAAAATCAGGTAAAAATCGGTTACCGAAAAGATTGAAAAACTAGTTGAAAATCAAGCTGAAATCTAATGAACTTTTGGAAAAATATTTTTGGTCTTTGAAGGACAAGAAAAACT
>NC_029789.2:84704723-84717856 GCF_000816755.2 Arachis ipaensis
CTCAGGAAGGCAGTTTTGAGTCCAGAATTCCTTAATTCTCTTTATTAAACACCTAAGGAAGAGTTCAAGAGAAAGTATTGAGGTATGTATGGTAATGAAAGAGGTTTTATAAACTTTCATACATGTTGGAAAGAAAAGGAATTAAAAGCTATACAGCAGTGTGCTTGACCTTACAGAGTAAGTAGAGAATTGTAAAATGAGCTCACTGTGATGTTGTGATGCTTGATTTATGATTGTGGAAAGATGATGAAGATGATTACTAAGTGATGAAAAGTATGGTTATATGTGACTTATGAGCCTTCGGGTGATGCTTGTGAATATTATGCGGGGACGCCCGTATTGTGATGTTGGTTCCCAGACAGGCTGCGGTAGAGATGTACCAGCCCTGCAAGCTGAATGCTTGGTAGAGGCCTGATTAGCATACCTGCGGTATATTGAGATTTGAGCAAATACCAGCCCTGCAAGTCGAGAGTACTTGGTAGAGGGTATGCGGTACTTAATCTGGGATTAAGTTCTGGGAAGGCCTTATCTGACATGGAGGGTCAGATTGCGTCGGGTGCGGGTCGAAACCGACAAATGAGCTCGTTACCTGCAGTAGGATCAGACATGCATCATACTTGTTTGTGCATATTTTAATTGGTTTGCCTATGTGAACAACTCTGTTTAATTGCTAACTGCTATACTTGACGTAACTGCTCTTGATTGTGTTTGAACCTCATTACTTGTGTTTGTAACTGATTGTTTGGATTGTGGTGATTGGATGTTGATTGAGTTGTTTGGGCCTAAGGCTGTGGTTGGTTTGTTTGAGGTCTAGCTTTGTATAAAGTATCTGACTGATTCAGCATAGACATAATGAACCTATGCTTGGAACAAGATGATCATTTATACCGCGTAGGTAACTTCTTTTATGTTTATAGTCTAGTAAAGTATGAAAAATCAAACTATTACAGCATAGACTTAATTGAACCTATGCTTGGGACAAGTTGGTCATTCATACCATTAGGAAACTTTTCAGATTCTTATATCAAGAAAAGAAGTTTGGATTTATGGTTAATTAACTGATTTCTTTTGAAAATGTTTTGAATATTTGATTGCTAAACGATCAATTTTCAAAGGATTTAGAAACTTGCATGCGGACATTGCAAATGGACTTAACTATGAACCCCGACCTTACTAAGAACTCCCCAGTTCTTACCCCTTACACCTCTTCAGATGGACACGGGAGTCCTGCCCTACGAGATTAATCATCCGTACATCCACGACGACCCAGTGCGCAGCTACGAGTATTACATCCGATTTGCGGCACCTTGTGTACGTAATTATATAGTACGTGACCCTGATATCGAGGATATCTCTTCTGGTAGCAATGAGCCAGATGGGGCACCAGCGAGCAGGCATCATCACCTACCCAACGGTTTTCTGTGAGGGGCTTTTGGATCAGAGACGAGGAGACTTTTGAGGCGTCCATTCTAATCACGGTACCTTACAGTGTTTCCCTCACTTGTACTAGCATGCTCAGAGGGAATAGGCATGTCATAGAGTTAGCCTAGCCTGGGTGCCAGCTTAGGGGCTTTTGGACAGGCCAGGCCCCGGGATGTCTTATGTATATATGTGTATATATTATATGAGTCACTAACTGAAGGATGCTGTGTTATAATTCCTTACTAGTATAACTGAGCTGCTTCTGCATTATGATGTATATTGTGGTGTGATATTCTATGTATTGCCTTCTACAATTCCTTGAATGTGTGTACTCATGTTTCGTTGTTATACTCTATGTATGCGACTCTAAACTACTATTGTTTTAAAAAAAAATTACTCGAAACTCGCAAGGTGTTAACAACGAACAGGCTTATATTTATTAAATATTACTTATGTTGGGGAAACAAGTTGGTAACGTTCAACTTTTAGTATGATCATGACATGCTGGAAGTTGGGCCGTTACAATTTGGTATCAGAGCTGTCCTTCCTATTAGAGCCTGAGGAATGGACTGGATCATGCTTCATTGCATGCTCTATTGTGCGTCTCATGCTTATAGGATATCCATGTGATATGTGTTGCATGATTGTCTTTGTGCCTTCATTCTGAGAATGTTCATGCCCAACTTGAGGTATTCAGACTGATCACCTTGGTATCGATTGTTTGGTGTGAACAAGATTAGGATGAGTTCACAGAGACACAGCACTTGGGGAGAGACTACCGCTAACATTCTGTACGAAACGATGATAACCTATTTACTATGATTCACGCTATGGCTGAGGCTGTGCGTGAAACGGCGACTGCTACTACTTCAGCAGTTGATCGTTTGGGAAAGCGTAATACTGGTAATGGAGGAAGAATCAGATAGGATATGGGTAAGCAATCTCAGCAGACACAAGTGCGACCAGTGTGTAGGCAGTGTGGAAAGGAGCATGGAAGTAGACCTTGTCAACCTGTAGGCATTATCTGTTTTTCTTGTGGTCAACCTGGACATATGGCTAAGGACTGTCCGAAGAAGCCAATACAAGGAATAGATAGGCCGCGACAGCAGGGACGTGTGTTTGCCATGATTGCTGATGATGCAATGAAATCAGACTCCCTAATCCATGGTCAGTGTTATGTCAAATCTCGACTCTTAACTGTATTGTATGACTCTGGTGCGTCACATTCTTTTATTTCAGCGACTGTTGCGCATGAGTAGGGATTAGATTCTACTGTATTAAATTATGATCTGATTATCCATACAACTATATTTCATAATGCCTTGACTAGACGAGTGTGTCAACAGGTACCTTTTGTTATTGAGGTTAGGACTTTCATACATGACCTGATCGACTTGCCTTTATATGGTATAGATATTATCTTAGGTCTAGATTGGTTGTCTAATCATCATGTTTTGCTTGATTGTTCTAAACGAAATGCTATATTCCCAAACATTTGGCATGCATATTGAGTGAGTTGAGTCGTGTATGTTCTATTCGAATTCCGTAAGAGTTACCTTTGGTAGTAGTGGATTAGAGGGTTATCTTCTATTTATTATCTGCTAGCTCAAAGAGTGATGAACAAGCTTTGGAGCAAATTTGAGTGGTAAAGGAGTTTCCTGATGTTTTCCCTGATGATATACCTGAACTTCCACCCCAGAGAGAGATAGAATTCAGTATTGACTTGGTGCTTGGAACCAAACCAATTTTTATAGCATTGTATTGGATATCATCATTGGAACTGGCAGAGTGGAAGAAATAGTTAGATGAGTTATTGAGAATGAAGTTTATTCGTCTGAGTGTATCATTATGGGGAGCTCCAGTGTTACTGGTATAGAAGAAAGATAGTGGGACGAGATTGTGTGTAGATTATCTGCAACTGAACAAGATTACAATCAAGAATAAGTATTCACTACTGAGGATAGATGATCTAATGGACCAGCTGAGAGGTGCGACAGTATTCTCTAAGATTTCTTTGCGGTCGAGTTACCATCAAATTTGAGTGAAGGACTCGGATGGTTAAGACTGCCTTTCAAACTAGATACTAAGAGGATGGAAGCTGTATATGAAACTGTTAAAGTGTGAGCTTTGTTCGGAAAAAGTGGCATTCATGGGACATGTGATCACACAAGATGGTATAATGGTAGATCCTTCAAAGAATGATGCAATGATACAATGGAAACAACCTACAATAGTTAAAAAAGTTCGTAGTTTCTTGGGGTAGCAGGATATTATTTGTGGTTTATTGAAGGTTTTTCACAGATAACTTTACCCTTGACTTACCTCACAAGGAAGGAAGTTCCGTTTGAATGGACAAAAGAGTGCGAAGAAAGTTTTGAAACTTTAAAGGAAAAGTTGACGACGGCATCAGTTTTTGTGTTACCAGACCCACAGGAACCATTTGAGGTGTAGTATAATGATTCTTTTAAGAGATTTGGATGCGTATTGATGCAGCATAGGAATATAGTGGCATATGCTTTGAGACAGCTGAGACCTCATGAAAAGAATTATCCGACACATAATCTAGAATTAGTGGCAGTGGTTTTTGCACTCAAGATCTGGAGACACTATTTGCATGGAGCTCAATTGAAAGTTTTCTCTGATCATAAGAGTTTGAAGTATATCTTTGATCAGAAAGACCTTAACATGAGGCAGAGACGATGGATGGAATTCCTAAAAGATTATGACTTTAAGTTAAGCTATCATCCTGGAAAGGCAAATGTAGTCGCAGATGCTTTGAGTCGAAAGAGTTTGGGCATATCCCTGATGATGATCAAGGAAGAAGAGATGATCTCAGTCTTTGAAAGCTTAAAATTAGGAATAAGAGAGACAAAGCTGCATTTTAGTACAACATATCACATACAGACTGATGAGTAGATAAAATGAACGATTCGTACTTTGGAAGATATGTTTAAATCTTGGGTGAAAGATCAACAAGGTAATAGGGACAAATATTTGCTGTTGGTTGAGTTTGCTTATTATAATAGTTATCAACAAAGCATCAAAATGGCACCGTATGAAACCTTCTATGAAAGAAAGTGTCAGTCACCATTATGCTGATATGACAAGGATGAAGGTAGGATTTTGGGGCCAGAATTAGTACAAGAGACTGCTGAATGGATTAAGCACATTCGAGAAGAGAATCAAACTGCTCAAACTCGACAGAAGACCTATGCAAATATTAGGCATAGGCCCTTAGGGTTTTGTAACGGTGACCATATTTTCTTAAGAGTGACACCTACAATTGGGATAGGTAGAGCTCTTAGAACTAAGAAATCGAGTCCACGATACTTAGGTACTTTTCAAGTTCTTAAAAGAGTCGATCCAGTAGCATACTAAATAGCCCTCCTTTCTTATTTGTCAAACCTTCACGATATTTTTCCTGTTACACAATTCAAGAAATATAATCCCTACAAAAGCCACATTTTACAACCAAAGATAGCTCAGCTACGAGCCGAATTAACATATCAAACTTTACCAGCCAGAATTGTGGAACGAAGTGACAAACAGCTGAAAAGGAAAACAGTACCATTGGTTAAGGTGGTGTGGGAACAAACTAGTATTGAAGAGTACAAATGGGAACTAGAAGAAAAAATGAGGAAAGACTATCTGTTTCTCTTTAGAGGTAATTAAAATTTTGAGGGCAAAATTTTCTTTTAGGAGGGTAGAATGTAACGGCCTAGCCTTTAGCCTCGAAGAAACGGCGCTTTTTCGGGATCAACCGGAATTTTTATGGAATTTTTAGGAATTTTAGTGCATATAATCACCTCCACTACACAGGTGCTATGTCATCAAGCTGCTGAGTCAGCAGCTTGACTGCACCAGACACCTCTCCTAATCTAAGCAGGCACGTCGCAAAAAGTTGCGTTTTTGAACCACTTCGGGTCCGAATTTCAAAATTATGATTTTTCATGGAGTAAATCAAGGCATGATGGCTTCTCCTCCATCTTGAAGTTTCATCTATGGTGGGTGATGATGTTGATGATGTTTTCTTCATGTTTTCTCTTAAGATCTCTTGTTCAATCACAACAGGCTCTAAGAAAACATGATTTCTAGCTGCCTTGAGGTGAGGAAAACCTACTTTTCACCATCATGAAGCTTCAGCCTTCATGGTTCATATGGTTCTAAATTTGTTTTTGATGTTAAAATAGACGTAAAAGTGCTTTTGGAAGCTTATTCTTGGTTCAATTCTTGGCAGCTGCAAAGGAGGTAAGGTTTGGTAAATTAATCAATGATTGGTTTGGTTCTTGAAGTGTTAAATCAGCTCTTGTTGCTTGAAGCTTGATTTTGAGTGTTTGTGTGATGGTTTGATCATGAGATCTTGTTGTTTAATGCTTGAAAATCAAGTTTTTGATGGGTCTGAAGTTGTTGTTGTTGCTGCTGGAAAACGTGGCTTTCCAGCCATGAAATTCATGATATTTGATGTGTTTTTGATGTGTATTTGATGGCTGAAACGTTGCTCTTTGGTTTGGTCAAAATCAGGTAAAAATCGGTTACAGAAAAGATTGAAAAACTAGTTGAAAATCAAGCTGAAATCTGATGAACTTTTGGAAAAATATTTTTGGTCTTTGAAGGACAAGAAAAACATTGGTTTTGAGGATTTTGGGGTCAAATTATAATTATTAAAAATTTTGGGGCTGGAAGTTAATTAAAGAAAAGTTAAGGGGCCAAAGTGCAAATATTAAAAGTTAAGGGGTCAAAATGCAATTTCCAAAAAGTTTAGGGGTCAAAATGCAATTTTTGAAAGTTGAATAAAATATTATTATTTTAATATTAAAATATTAAAATATTATTTTATTAATAATAATAAAATATTGATAAAAAGACAGTTTTTCCTAAAAGCCTCAGGAAGGCAGTTTTGAGTCAAGAATTCCTTAATTCTCTTTATTAAACACCTAAGGAAGAGTTCAAGAGAAAGTATTGAGGTATGTATGGTAATGAAAGTGGTTTTATAAACTTTCATACATGTTGGAAAGAAAAGGAATTAAAAGCTATACAGCAGTGTGCTTGACCTTACAGAGTAAGCAGAGAATTGTAAAATGAGCTCACTGTGATGTTGTGATGCTTGATTTATGATTGTGGAAAGATGATGAAGATGATTACTAAGTGATGAAAAGTATGGTTATATGTGACTTATGAGCCTTCGGGCGATGCTTGTGAATATTATGCGGGGACGCCTGTATTGTGATGTTGGTTCCCAGACAGGCTGCGGTAGAGATGTACCAGCCCTGCAAGCTGAATGCTTGGTAGAGGCCTGATTAGCATACCTGCGGTATATTGAGATTTGAACAAATACCAGCCCTGCAAGTCGAGAGTACTTAGTAGAGGTTATGCGGTACTTAATCTGGGATTAAGTTCTGGGAAGGCCTTATCTGACCTGGAGGGTCGGATTGCGTCGGGTGCGGGTCGAAACCGACAAATGAGCTCATTACCTGCAGTAGGATCAGACATGCATCATACTTGTTTGTGCATATTTTAATTGGTTTGCCTATGTGAACAACTCTGTTTAATTGCTAACTGCTATACTTGACGTAATTGCTCTTGATTGTGTTTAAACTTCATTACTTGTGTTTGTAACTGATTGTTTGGATTGTGGTAATTGGATGTTGATTGAGTTGTTTGGGCCTAAGGCTGTGGTTGGTTTGTTTGAGGTCTAGCTTTGTATAAAGTATCTGACTGATTCAGCATAGACTTAATGAACCTATGCTTGGAACAAGATGATCATTTATACCGCGTAGGTAACTTCTTTTATGTTTATAGTCTAGTAAAGTATGAAAAATCAAACTCTTACAGCATAGACTTAATTGAACCTATGCTTGGGACAAGTTGGTCATTCATACCATTAGAAAACTTTTCAGATTCTTATATCTGGAAAAGAAGTTTGGATTTATGGTTAATTAACTGATTTCTTTTGATAAGGTTTTGAATATTTGATTGTTAAACCATCAATTTTCAAAGGATTTAGAAACTTGCAAGCGGACATTATAAATGGACTTAACTATGAACCCCGATCTTACTAAGAACTCCCCAGTTCTTACCCCTTACACCTCTTCAGATGGACATGGGAGTCCTGCCCTACGAGATTAATCATCCGTACATCCACGACGACCCAGTGCGCAGCTACGAGTATTACATCCGATGTGCGGCACCTTGTGTACGTAATTATATAGTACGTGGCCCTGAGATCGAGGATATCTCTTCTGGTAGTAATGAGCCAGATGGGGCACCAGCAAGCAGGCATCATCACCTACCCAACAGTTTTCTATGAGGGGCTTTTGGATCAGAGACGAGGAGACTTTTGAGGCGTCCATTCTAACCACGGTACCTTAGAGTGTTTCCCTCACTTGTACTAGCATGCTCAGAGGGAATAGGCATGTCATAGAGTTAGCCTAGCCTGGGTGCCAGCTTAGGGGCTTTTGGACAGGCCAGGCCCCGGGACGTCTTATGTATATATGTGTATATATTATATGAGTCACTAACTGAAGGATGCTGTGTTATAATTCCTTACTAGTATAAATGAGCTGCTTCTGCATTATGATGTATATTGTGGTGTGATATTCTATGTATTGCCTTCTACAATTCCTTGAATGTGTGTACTCATGTTTCGTTTTTATACTCTATGTATGCGACTCTAAACTACTATTGTTTTTAAAAAAAATTACTCGAAACTCGCGAGGTGTTAACAACGAACAGGCTTATATTTATTAAATATTACTTAAGTTGGGGAAACAAGTTGGTAACGTTCAACTTTTAGTATGATCATGACATGCTGAAACTTGGGCCGTTACAGCCAGCCTCCAAGTCCAATGATGATAATATCATAATCCCCTAATACAATCGTAAAAAGTGCTATTTACACTAAACTAGTTACTAATGAATAACTAAATGCAGATAGTGCAGAAATCTACTTCCGGGGCCTACTTCGTATGTGCTTGGGCTGAGCATTGAAGCTTTCACGTGCATAGGCCATTCTTGGAGTTAAACGCCAGCTTGGGTGCCAGTTTGGGCGTTTTAGTCCAGTTCTGGTGGCTATTTGGGCGTTTTACTCCAGAAAAGGGTCAATGGTGGGCGTTTGAACGCCAGTTTGGGCCATCAAATCTCTGGCAAAGAATGGACAATTATATATTGCTAGAATGCCCAAGATGTCTAACTTCCAACGCAATTGGGAGCGTGCCAATTGGGCTTCTGTAGCTCCAGAAAATCCATTTCGAGTGCAGGAGGGTCAGAATCCAACAGCATCTGTAGTCCTTTTTGAGCCTCTGAATCAGATTTTTGCTCAGGACCCTCAATTTCAGCCAGAAAATACATAAAATTATAGAAAAAACACACAAACTCATAGTAAAGTCCAGAAATGTGATTTTTTCATAAAAACTAATAAAAATATAATAAAAAGTAACTAAAACATACTAAAAACTATGTAAAAATAATGCCAAAAAGGGTATAAATTATCCGCTCATCGCAACACCAAACTTAAATTGTTGCTTATCCCCAAGCAACTAAAAATAAAATGGGATAAAAAGAAGATAAAATACAATAAATTCCAAAAATATCAATGAAGATTAGTTTCAATTAGATGAGCGGGACTAGTAGCTTTTTGCTTCTGAACGGTTTTGGCATCTCACTTTATCCTTTGAAGTTCAGAATGATTGGCATCCATAGGAACTCAGAATTCAGATAGTGTTATTGATTCTCCTAGTTCAGTATGTTGATTCTTGAATACAGCTACTTTATGAGTCTTGGCCGTGACCCTAAGTATTTTGTTTTTCAGTATTACCACCAGATACATAAATGCCACAGACACATAACTGGGTGAACCTTTTCAGATTGTGACTAAGCTTTGCTAGAGTCCCCAGTTAGAGGTGTCCAGAGCTCTTCAGCACACTCTTTTTGCTTTGGATCACGACTATAACTGCTCAGTCTCAAGTTTTTCACTTGACACCTTCACGCCACAAGCACATGGTTAGGGACAGCTTGATTTAGCCGCTTAGGCCAGGGTTTTATTCCTTTGGGCCCTCCTATCCATTAATGCTCAAAGCCTTGGATCCTTTTATTACCCTTGCCTTTTGGTTTAAAGGGTTATTGGATTTTTCTGCTTGTTTTTTCTTTTTTTCTTTCTTTTTCTTTATTTTTTTGCATTTTTTTCGCAAGCTTTGTGTTTTACTGCTTTTTCTTGCTTCAAAAATTAATTATATGATTTTTCAAATTATCAATAACATTTCTCTTTTTTCATTATTCTTTCAAGAGCCAACAATTTTAACATTCATCAACTTCACTATAAAAAATATGCACTGTTCAAGCATTCATTCAGAAAACAAAAGGTATTGCCACCACATCAAAATAATTAAACTAATTTCAAGATAAAATTAAAAATTCATTTACTTCTTGTTCTTTTGCAAATAAAAATATTTTTCATTTAAGAATGGTGAAGGATTCATGGAATCATTCATAGCTTTAAGACATAGACACTAGACACTAGACACTAATGATCATGTAATAAAGACACAAACATAGACAGACATAAAGCATAGAATTTGAAAAAATAGAAAAATAAGAACAAGGAAATTAAAGAACGGGTCCACCTTAGTGATGGCGGCTAGTTCTTCCTCTTAAAGATCTTATGGAGTGCTGGAGCTCCTCTATGTCTCTTCCTTGCCTTTGTTGCTCCCCCTTCATGGCCTTTTGGTCCTCTCTGATTTCATGGAGGATAATAGAGTGCTCTTCGTGCTCCATCCTTAGTTGTCCCATGTTGGAACTCAATTCTCCTAAAGAAGTGTTGAGTTGCTCCCAGTAGTTGTGTGGAGGAAAATGCATCCCTTGAGGCATCTCAGGGATTTCTTGATGAGGAACTTCCTTATGCTCTTGTTGAGGTCCATGAGTGGGCTCTCTTGTTTGCTCCATCCTCTTCTTAGTGATGGGTTTGTCTCCTTCAATGAGGATATCTTCCTCTATAACAATTTTAGCTGAATTGCATAGGTTACAAATAAGATGAGGGAAGGATAACCTTGCCAAAGTAGAGGGCTTGTCCGCCACCTTGTAGAGTTCTAGAGGTATGATCTCATGAACTTCTAATTCCTCTCCATTCATGATACTATGGATCAAGATAGCCCGGTCTATTATAACTTCAGATCGGTTGCTAGTAGAATTGATAGAGAGTTGGATGAAATCCAACCATCCTTTAGCCACGGGCTTGAGGTCAAGCCTTCTCAATTGAACTGGCTTGCCTCTGGAGTCTCTCTTCCATTGAGCTCCTTCCACACAAATGTCCATAAGGACTTTGTCCAACTTTTGATCAAAGTTGACCTTTCTAGTGAAAGGGTGACGATCTTCTTGCATCATTGGCATGTTAAAATGCCAACCTCACATTTTTCGGAGTGAAATCCAAGTAATTCTCCCGAACCATTGTGAGCCGATTCTTTGGGTTCGGGTTCATACTTTGATCATGGTTCTTAGTGATCCATGCATTAGCATAGAACTATTGAACCATTAAGATTCTGACTTGTTGGATTGGGTTGGTGAGAGCTTCCCAACCTCTTCTTTGAATCTCATGTCAGATCACCCGATATTCACTCTTTTTGAGCATGAAGGGGACCTCGGGGATCACCTTTTTCTTGGCCACAACTTCATAGAAGTGGTCTTGATGGACCTTTGAGATGAATTTCTCCATCTCCCATGACTCGAAGGTGGAAGCAATTGCCTTCCCTTTCCTCTTTCTAGAGGTTTCTCCGGTCTTAGGTGCCATTAATGGTTATGGAAAAATAAAAAGCATACCTTTTTCCCACACCAAACTTAAAAGGTGTGCTCGTCCTCGAGTAAAAGAAGAAAGAAATGATTAGAAGAAGAAGAAATGGAGGAGATGGAGGAGTATGTTGGTTTCGGCCAAGGGGGGTTGGAGTGTGTATGATGTGTGAAATTGAAGGTGGTGATGAGGGGTATTTATAGGGTAAGAGAGAGAGGGGGAAGTCGTGTATGAGGGGTTGGGTTTGGGAGGGAAATGTTTAGAATTTGAATAGTGAGGTAGGTGGGGTTTTATGATGGATGGATGTGAGTGGTGAAGAGGTTGTGGGGAAGAGGGTAGAATTTGATAGGTGAATGGTATTTGGGGAAGAGTGTTATGGAGAGGTGTAAAGAGGAGAGAGAGAGAGTTGGGATAGGTGGGGATCCTGTAGGGTCCACAGATCCTGAGGTGTCAGGAAATTCTGCTCCCTGCACCATTTTAGCATTTAAATGCCCTCTGTATACCATTTATGGCGTTTAACGCCAACTTTGCTACCTTTTCTGGTGTTAAACACCAGGCTGATGCCCCTTTCTGGGGTTTAACGCCCCTTAGACACCATTTTCCGGCGTTAAACGCCAGGCTGATGCCCATTTCTGGTGTTTAACACCAGCCAGACACCAGACACCCTTTTCTGGCATTTAATGCCAGTCAGGCTGCCAATTCTAGCGTTTAACACCCAGAATGCTGCCAGACTGGGCGTTAAACGCCCATTCTGCTATCCTTATTGGCGTTTAAACGCCAGTAAGCCTGTTGGTGCACGAAATTGTGATCTCAGGCAACGGCGCCAGAAACTCTGTACGCACGTCTTAATAAATCATTTTTCATTCACAACTTCGATACAACTAACCAGCAAGTGCACTGGGTCGTCCAAGTAATAAACCTTACGTGAGTAAGGGTCGATCCCACGGAGATTGTTGGTATGAAGCAAGCTATGGTCACCTTGTAAATCTCAGTCAGGCGGATATCAAAGGTTATGGAGTTTTCGAAATTAATAATAAATAGACAGAAAATAAAGATAGAAATACTTATGTATATCATTGGTAAGAATTTCAGATAAGTGTATGGAGATGCGTTCGTTCCTCTGAGCTTCCGCTTTCCTGCTGTCTTCATCCAATCAATCTTACTCCTTTCCATGGCTGGCTTTATGTAAGGGCATCACCGTTGTCAATGGCTACATCTCATCCTCTTGTGAAAATGGTCCAAATGCTCTGTCACAGCACGGCTAATCATCTGAGGCTCTCGATCATGCTGGAATAGGATTCACCCTCCTTTTGCGTCTGTCACTACGCCCAGCACTCGCGAGTTTGAAGCTCGTCACAGTCATTCAATCCCTGAATCCTACTCGGAATACCATAGACAAGGTTTAGACTTTTCGGATTCTCATGAATGCTGCCATCAATCTAGCTTACACCATGAAGATTCTGATTAAGAGATCTAAGAGATACTCATTCAATCTAAGGTAGAACGGAAGTGGTTGTCAGGCACGCGTTCATAGGGAATGATGATGATTGTCACGTTCGTCACATTCATGTTGAAGTGCGAATGAATATCTTAGAAGCGGAATAAGTTGAATTGAATAGAAAACAGTAGTACTTTGCATTAATTTTTGAGAACAGCAGAGCTCCACACCTTAATCTTTGGAGTGCAGAAACTCTACCGTTGAAAAATACATAAGTGAAAGGTTCAGGCATGGCCGAGAGGCCAGCCCCCAAAACATGATCAATAGTCTCCTAAGATGAATAATAGATTAAAACTGAGACCAAAGATCAAAATACAATAGTAAAAAGTTCTATTTATACTAAACTAGTTACTAGGGTTTACAGAAGTAAGTAATTGATGCATAAATCCACTTCCGGGGCCCACTTGGTATGTGCTTGGGCTGAGCTTGAATGTTACA
>NC_029789.2:84718839-84734397 GCF_000816755.2 Arachis ipaensis
TAAACTAGCTACTAGGGTTTACAGAAGTAAGTAATTGATGCATAAATCCACTTCCGGGGCCCACTTGGTGTGTGCTTGGGCTGAGCTTGAATGTTACACGTGTAGAGGCTCTTTCTGGAGTTGAACGCCAGGTTGTAACGTATTTCTGGCGTTCAACTCTGGTTTGTGACTTGTTTCTGGCGTTTAATTCCAGACAGCAGCGTAAAACTGGCATTCAACGCCCTTTTACGTCATCTAAACTCGACCAAAGTATAAACTATTATATATTGATGGAAAGCCCTGGATGTCAAGTTTCCAACGAAATTGGAAGCGCGCCATTTTGAGTTTTGTAGCTCCAGAAAATCCACTTTGAGTGCAGGGAGGTCAGAATCCAACAGCATCAGCAGTCCTTCCTCTACCTCTGAATCTGATTTTTGCTCAAGTCCCTCAATTTAAGCCAGAAAATACCTGAAATTACAGAAAAACACACAAACTCATAGTAAAGTCCAGAAATGTGAATTTAACATAAAAACTAATGAAAACATCCCTAAAAGTAACTAGATCCTACTAAAATCATACTAAAATCAATGCCAAAAAGTGTATAAATTATCCGCTCATCACCTGTCCTCTAGGGTATGCTATTTTTTATGCTATTTTTTATTTTGCTTTAATTCTGCAGCTATTTTTATGACTTCACATGATTATCAACCTAAAGAAAACATAAAATGACAATGGAATATAAATAAATATAATTAAATAACATTGGTTGCCTCCCAATAAGCGCTTCTTTAATGTCAATAGCTTGACAGTGAGCTCTTAGAGAGCTTCACAGAGACTCAGAGCTTAATGGTGGCCTTCCAACACCAAACTTAGAAGTTGAGTGTGGGGGCTCTCTTTGACTCTGTATTGAGAGAAACTTTTCATGCTTTCTCTCCATGGTTACAGAAGAAGATCCTTTAGCCGTAAACACAAGGTAGTCCTCATTCAATTGAAGGACTAACTACTCTCCTCTGTCCACATCAATCACAGCTCTTGCTGTGGCTAGGAAGGGTCTTCCAAGGATGATGAATTCATCTTCATCCTTCCCAGTGTCTAGGATTATGAAATCACCAGGGATGTACAGGCCTTTAACCTTCACTAAGACATCCTCTACAAGTTCATAAGCCTGTTTCATTGATTTGTCTACCATCTCTAATGAGATTCTTACAGCTTGTACCTCAAAGATCCCTAGTTTCTCTATTACTGAGAGTGGCATGAGGTTTATTCCTGACCCCAGGTCACACAGAGCCTTCTCAAAGGTCATGGTGCCTATGGTACAAAGTATCAAGAACTTTCTGGGATCCGGTTTCTTCTGAGGTAATTTCTGTTGAACCAAGGCATTCAGTTCATTGATGAACAATGGAGGTTTATCCTTCCAAGTCTCATTACCAAATAACTTGGCATTCAGCTTCATGATTGCTCCTAGATACTGAGCAACTTTCTCTTGAACAATATCTTCATCTTCTTCAGAGGAAGAATACTCATCAGAGCTCATGAATGGCAGCAGTAAGTTCAGTGGAATCTCTATGGTCTCTATATGAGCCTCAGATTCCTCTGGTTCCTCAATAGTGAACTCCTTAATGGTCAGTGGATGTCCATTGAGGTCTTCCTCATTAGAAATCACTGCCTTTTCCTCCTCTATAGGTTCGGCCTCTTTGAATATTTTGATGGCCTTGCATTCTCTCTTTGGATTCTCTTCTGTATTGCATGGGAGAGTACTAGGAGGGATTTCAGTAACTCTTTTACTCAGTTGACCTACTTGTGCCTCCAAATTTCTGATGGAGGACCTTATTTCAGTCATAAAACTGAGAGTGGTCTTAGATAGATCAGAGACTATGGTTGCTAAGTCAGAGAGGCTCTACTTAGAATTCTCTGTTTGTTGCTCAGAAGATAATGGAAAAGGATTGCTATTGCCAAACCTATTTCTCCCACCATTATTATTATTGAAGCCTTGATTAGGCTTCTGCTGATCCTTCCATGAGAAATTAGGATGATTCCTCCATGAAGGATTATAAGTGTTTCCATAGGATTCTCCCATGTAATTCATTTCTTCCATTGCAGGATTCTCAGGGTCATAGGCTTCTTCTTCAGAGGAAGCTTCTTTAGTACTGCCGGATGCAGCTTGCATTCCAGTCAGATTCGGAGAAATCATATTGACTTGCTGAGTCAATATTTTATTCTGAGCCAATATTGCATTCAGAGTATCAATCTCAAAAACTCCTTTCTTTTGAGTCATCCCATTATTCACAGGATTTCTTTCAGAAGTATACATGAACTGGTTATTTGCAACCATCTCAATAAGTTCCTGGGCTTCTGCAGGCATTTTCTGTAGATGAAAAGATCTACCAGTAGAGTGGTCCAATGACATCTTGGACAATTCAGACAGACCATCATAGAATATACATAAGATGCTCCATTCTGAAAGCATGTCAGAAGGACACCTTCTGATCAATTGCTTGTATCTTTCCCAAGCTTCATAGAGGAATTCACCTTCCTTCTGTCTGAAGGTTTGGACTTTCACTCTAAGCTTTCTCATCTTTTGAGGTGGAAAGAATTTGGCCAAGAAAGCATTGACCAACTTTTCCCAAGAGATCAGGCTTTCTTTAGGTTGTGAGTCCAACCATATCCTAGCTCTGTCTCTTATAGCAAAGGGGAAAAGCATAAGTATGTAGACCTCGGGATTAACCCCATTGGTCTTAACAGTGTCACAGATTTGCAAGAATTCAGCTAAGAACTGATGAGAATCTTCCAATGGAAGTCCATGAAACTTGCAATTCTGCTGCATTAGAGAAACTAATTGAGGCTTAAGCTCATAGTTGTTTTCTCCAATTGCAGGAATTGAGATGCTTCTTCCATAGAAGTCAAAATTTGGTGCAATAAAGTCACCAAGCATCTTCCTTGCATCTCCACCATTGTTGTTATTTTTGGCTGCCATGTCTTCTTCTTTTTCAAAAATTTCTGTTAGGTCCTCTCCAGAGTTTTGTGCTTAAGCTTCTCTTAGCTTCCTCTTCAGAGTCATTTCAGGTTCAGGATCAGCTTCAACAAGAATGTTCTTATCCTTGTTCCTGCTCATATGAAAAAGAAGAGAACAGAAAAGAAGAGGAATCCTTTATGTCGCAGTATACAGATTTCTTTATATGAGTAGAAGAATAGAAGAATAGAATGAAGAAGGGAGAAGAGGAAGAATTCGAACACAGAGAGATGGAGAGGGTTCGAATTATAAGTAGAAGAGAAGTGTTAGTAAATAAATAAAATAAAATAAATAGAAAGAGATGAGAGAGTGTGTGTATTTAAAATTTTAATTAAAAGAAAAAAATATTTTTGTTTTTATTTTAAGTTAGAATTCGAAATTTAAGAAAAGAAATAAAATAAAATTAGAATTTAAAATAATTAGTTAATGAGAAAGAATTTTGAAAAAGTGGTTAGTGATTTTCGAAAATTAGAGAGAGAAAAGTAGTTAGGTGGTTTTGAAAATGATAAGAAATAGTAAACTTTTTAAAATCAAACAAAAAGTCAAGTAGTTAATTGAAAAAGATTTGAAAATAAATTTTGAAAAGATAAGAGGTTAGAAAAAGATTGTGAAATCAAAATTATAAAAAGATATGATTGAAATTTATTTTGAAAAATATTTGAAAAGGAAACTAAAAAGATTTGATTTTTGAAATTAAAGTTGAAGACTTGACTAACAAGAAAGTAAAAGATATGATTCTAGAATTTAAAGATTGAACCTTTCTTAACAGGAAACTAACAAACTTGAAATATTTTAATCAAAACATTAATTGTTAGCAATAATTTCAAAAATTATGAATTAAAAATAAGAAAAAAATTTTGAAAATTTATTTAAGAAATTCAAAAATATTAAGAAGAAAAATGAAAAAGATTTTATTTTTGAAAAAGATTTGAAAAGATAAAGTTTTTAAATTGAAATTTTGACTTGACTAACAAGAAACAACTAAATTTTAAAATTTTTTTACCAAATCAACTCAAAATTTCAAAAATTATGAGCAAAATAAGGGAAAGATATTATTTTATTTATTTTTGAATTAATGAAGGAAGAGAGAAAAAACCAAAAAGACACATGACATAAGAAATTAAGATCAAAACAAATAATGCATGCAAGAACACTTTGAATGTCAAGATGAACACCAAGAACACTTTGAAGATCATGATGAACATCAAGAACAAATTTTGGAAAATTTTTTAAGAAAAGAAACACATGAAAGACACTAAAATTAGAAATTTTTAATGTTTAGACACTATGAATTTGAAAATGCATATGGAAAACAACAAAAAACACAAAACAAGAAAAGTTAAAGATCAAACAAGGAAAGTCATCAAGAACAAGTTGAAGATCATGAAGAACACAATGCATATATTTTCGAAAATCTAAGAAAAATTAAAACATGCAATTGACACCAAACTTCAAATTTGACACAAGACTCAAACAAGAAACATAAATTTTTTTTTTGGTTTTTTTGACTTTATTAAATTTTTTAGTATTTTTTTTTCAAAATTATTTTGGAAAAAGAGAAATAAGAAATTCAAAATTTTTAATAAGAATTCTAGGATTCGTGCAATGTTAGTCTAAAGCTTCGATCCAAAAGAATTAGACATGGCCAAATGGCCAGCCAAGCTTCAGCATAACAAATATAGACATGTCCTTTCTACAATGGAAAGTGGAAACCTCGGTCGAAAAGATTAGACATGGCTTAACAGCCAGCCAGGCTTCAACATATCTCAATAAGCTCTAGAATTCATTCTTAGAAATTCTGAAGAACAAATATAAATTTTTTTGTTTTTTTTTTCGAAAATAAAAATAAAAAGGTTAAACATAAAATAAAATTATCCAATCTAAGTAACAAGATGAACCGTCAGTTGTCCAAACTCGAACAATCCTCGGCAACGATGCCAAAAACTTGGTGCACCGGATTGTGATTCACACTTTTCACAACTCCGCACAACTAACCAGCAAGTGCACTGGGTCGTCCAAGTAATACCTTATGTGAGTAAGGGTCGATCCAACGGAGATTGTCGGCTTGAAGCAAGCTATGGTCATCTTGTAAATCTCAGTCGGGCAGATTCAATTGGTTACGAGGTTTAGATAATTAAAAGATAAATAAAACATAAAATAAAATAAAGATACTTATATTATTCATTGGTGGAAATTTCAGGTAAGCGTTTAGAGATGCTTTGTTGCTTCTGAACCTCTACTTTCCTATTGTCTTCTTCCAATCATGCATGCTCCTTTCCATGGCAAGCTGTATGATCCTCTCGAATGAAAAATACCAGGTACGATCTCTGCACGGCTAATCAACTGTCGGATTTCTCGTCTCGGATGAAAAATACCAGGTACAGCTACTGCACGGCAAATCATCTATCGGTTCTCACTAGCATCGGAATAGGACCCTTATCCTTTTGCACACTGTCACTGCGCTCAACATTCGCAAGTTTGAAGCTCGTCACAGTCATCCCTTCCCAGATCCTACTCGGAATACCACAGACAAGGTTTAGACTTTTCGGATCTCAGGAATGGCTGCCAATTGGTTCTAGCCTATACCACGAAGATCCTAATCACACGGACTCGGTCCGTGTATTAGAGATCCAAGAGAATATATTCCGGCTGTCGTCCAATGACTACGTTGAACATTATCTAGACCGCTTTGTGGTTGTCAGGCACCCAGATCTTGGCCAAGCGAGTAACGAAGATAGTGGGTGATTGTCACGGGTCACCCCTTCATTCTGCCTTAACTGAATTAAGTACGAGAGTATATCTTGGAGAAGAAGTAGGCGTGAATTGAAAGAGAAACAATAGTACTTGCATTAATTCATGAAGAACAGTAGAGCTCCGTACCTTAGTCTATGAGGTGTAGAAACTCCACCGTAGAAAATACATAAGAGAAAATAGTCTAGGCATGGCCGTGTGGCCAGCCTCCAAGTCCAAGGATGATAATATCATAATCCTCTAATACAATAGTAAAAAGTGCTATTTATACTAAACTAGTTACTAGGGATTACAAAAAAAGAATAACTAAGTACAGATAGTGCAGAAATCCACTTCCGGAGCCCACATGGTGTGTGCTTGGGTTGAGCATTGAAGCTTTCACGTGCATAGGCCATTCTTGGAGTTAAACGCCAGCTTGGGTGCCAGTTTGGGCGTTTTACTCCAGTTCTGGTGCCAGTTTGGGCGTTTTACTCCAGAAATGGGTCAATAGTGGGCATTTGAACGCCAGTTTGGGCCATCAAATCTCGGGCAAAGTATGGACTATTATAAATTGCTGGAAAGCTCAAGATGTCTAATTTCTAACGCAATTGGGCGTGCGCCAATTGGGCTTTTGTAGCTCCAGAAAATCCATTTCGAGTGCAGGAGGGTCAGAATCCAACAGCATCTGCAGTCCTTTTTCAGCCTCTGAATCAGATTTTTGCTCAGGTCCCTCAATTTCAGCCAAAAAATACCTGAAATTATAGAAAAATATACAAACTCATAGTAAAGTCCAGAAATGCAATTTTTGCATAAAAACTAATAAAAATATAATAAAAAGTAACTAAAACATATTAAAAACTATGTAACAATAATGCCAAAAAGGGTATAAATTATCCGCTCATCACTCAGAAACCAAGAAGGAAGAAGAGGCACCTGATACAGTTCCACCAAAGCAAATCTTGAAGCCCTATGTACCAAAAATATCCTACCCACAAAGGCTGAGAAAAGATGGGAAGGACAGCTAGTTTTCTAGGTTCTTGGAGATCTTTAAGAAGCTTCAAATTAACATACCTTTTGTAGAGGAATTCGAGCAAATGCCACTCTATGCCAAGTTTCTAAAGGAGCTCATGACAACAAAAAGAAACTGGGGAGAAAAGAAAACTGTGGTACTCCCAGAGGAATGTAGTACCATCATATAAAAGAAGCTTCCCCAAAAGATGAAAGATCCTGGGAGCTTTCAAATCCCCTGCATCATAGGGGATATAAGCATTGAGAAGGCATTATGTGATTTGGGAGCTAGCATCAATCTTATGTCCTTGGCCATGATGAAAATAATGAGAATTGAAGAGGCCAAACCAACAAGAATGGCACTTCAATTAGCTGATAGAACGTTCAAGTTTCCTCATGGGGTGGTAAAATAAAGAGAATTCATATACACAGCAGACTTTATTGTGCTTGATATGGAGGAAGAGTCCAATGCATAAATCATACTAGGAAGACCATTCTTAGCTACAGCTGTGGCCATAATTGATGTGCAAAATGGAGAGTTGGTCCTAAGGCTACACGAACAGAAGATGGTATTCAATGTTTTCAAAGCAATGAGCAACCCAAAGGAGTCTATTGGTGAATGCATGATGGTGGCCACAACGGAGAAGCTAGTTCAAGGAGTCCTAGAAGAGGAACAATATGAAGAAGTAATGGAGCAAGATCAACAAGCATCAGGTAGTGAACTACCACAAGAAATCATAGAAGGCTCAATCATGCTAGACAAGACAAGCAAAAGAAAATGAAAGCACCAAAGTTGGAGTTGAAGACCCTGCCTCCAAGCTTGAAGTATGCCTACTTGGGTGACAACAACACATACCCAGTCATTATTAATTCAAGCTTGAGTGAGGAGCAAGAAGAAGATCTCATCAATGTACTGAGACAACACAAGGATGCCATAGGATGGACACTTTCAGATTTAAAGGGGATTAGCCCTTCAATGTGCATGCATAAAATCCTTCTTGAGGAAGGTGCCAAGCCCTCAAGACAGCCACAGAGAAGATTAAATCCAATAATGAATGAAGTGGTTCAAAAAGAAGTGCTGAAGTTGTGGCAAGCAGGGGTGATCTACCCAATCTCAAACAGCCCTTGGGTAAGCCCAATGCAAGTAGTCCCCAAGAAGGGAGAAATCACTGTTGTGCCAAATGAAAGAAATGAATTGATACCAACAAGAACAGTGACTGGATGGCGCATGTGCATAGATTATAGGAAGCTCAATGAAGCCACAAGGAAGGATCATTTTCCTCTGCCCTTCATGGATCAAATTTTGGAGAGGCTAGCTGGACATGAATATTACTGTTTCTTGGATGGATACTCAGGCAACAATCAGATTGTAGTGGACCCTAAAGACCAAGAGAAGACTTCCTTTACTTGTCCTTATGGTGTCTTTGCATATAGGAGAATGCCATTTGGATTGTGCAATACACCTGCCACATTCCAAAGGTGCATGCTATCTATATTCTCAGACATGATTGAAAGGTTTATTGAAGTGTTTATGGATGATTTTTCTGTGTTTGGTGATTCATTTTCCAAGTGCTTACACCATCTTGCCTTGGTGCTAAAGAGATGCCAAAAGACCAACCTAGTTTGTACTAGGAAAAGTGTCATTTTATGGACATCAAAGGGGTAGTCCTTGGCCACAAAATCTCTTAGAAAGGCATAGAGGTGGACAAGGCCAAGGTGGAAGTGATTGAGAAATTACCCCCACCTTGCAATGTCAAAGTAATTAGAGATTTTTCAAAGATTGCCAAACCTTTAAGTAACTTGCTTCTCTCTAATGTACCTTTTATCTTTGATAAAGAAAGCATGGAAGCCTTGGATGCGTTAATAAGTAGGCTCTCCTTCGCACCTATTATAGCACCACCTAGCTAGGATCTACCTTTTGAACTGATGTGTGATGTATCAGATTTTGCTATTGGTGCTGTTCTAGGACAAAGGAGAGACAAGCTAGTACATGTCATCTATTACGCTAGCAAGGTTCTTAATGAGACTCAAAGGAACTACACCACCACAGAGAAGGAACCCCTTGCCATAGTTTTTGCATTTGATAAGTTTAGATCGTATCTCATTGGTTATAAAGTCATTGTGTTTACTGACCATGCAGCCCTTATGTACTTGTTAACCAAGCAAGAATCTAAGCCTAGACTGATAAGATGGGTCTTGCTACTTCAAGAGTTTAAAGTTGAGATTAAGGATAAAAGTGGAGCAGAGAACAAAGTGGCTGACCACTTATTAAGGATCCCAAATAAGGAAGATGAAACACACAACCTTGCAGTAAATGAGAGCTTTCCGGATGAGCAGTTGATGATGATCCAAGAAGCCCCCTGGTTTGTGGATATAGCCAATTTCAAGGCCATTGAAAAATTTCCGATTAAGAATTTATAAATAGAACAGTGTTGTAAGTACAGTTCTTAACCGACGAAAATTTCGCTTATCAATTTAAAAGGGTTGTCACAAATTTAGAATAAAAATACTGGGAGTAGAAATCCCAGGTCGTCTCCCAACGAGTTGACAAAAGAGTGCTATTTTATTAGTCAGAAATTTTCTGAGAAATTTTAAGAGTTGGAGGACAGAAAAATAAATGATTGTAAACTAAAGCAATGCAAATTAGCGAGAGAATTTATATAATCAAAATAAAAGCCTTGACCGGGGAAAGATTAATTAGAAGTTCTATCCTTGTTGAATTTCTCCCAAGTGTAATAGCAAGAAGTTATTGTTTTCACTTAGTTAACCCTTACCGAATAAAGAAAAGTCAAGTGATTGAGCTAACTTTTACTCACAAGTCCTAATCATCTCCTATGGAAGGATTAGCGTTAGTCAATAGAGAGTTAGCCAACAACTTCCAATTGAAATTGACACTTGAGTATTCCAACTCAAGGGTCAACCCCCGAGTCAAGTTGGGAGTCTACTCCATTGACATGGATACTACTTTCGCGGATATATAAAGGGAATAAGAGGAAGACATGATAACTTAAATAGAATAATAACGGAAAAGTAATTAAAGGTAAAAGTAGATCTTTTCATTAATAAATTCCAAAATCATAAACATCCTTATCTGAACAGGGTTAATAGGTAATCAAAAGAGTAAAGGAAGAAGAAAACAAACTAGAATAATGGCAACTTCAATGGAGGTAGTGACTCTTCTCAATATCAAAATCAAAGCATCAAGAGCATAAAACTAGAAATCTATGAATATGAAGACCCTAGAGGAAGTAGTGATTTCTCTCTAAGATTAAAAGCTAAAAACTAAAAACTATGTGAATGAGAATGTGTGTTGAGTCTCTGCTTGTCCCGTAGCTCTAGTCTGTGTTTCTGGGCCAAAAATTGGGTCCAAACTCAGCCCAAAATCACCCCGAGCATTTTCTGTGATTTCTGCAGGCTGCGCACGTCATGCGTACGCGTTAGTCACGCGTGCGCGTCACTGGTCATCTTCGCGTGTCACGCGTACGCGTCAAGTACGCGCATGCGTCGCTGTGTAAACTCCAATTCACGCGCAAGCGTGAGCCATGCGTGCGCATCGCTTCTCGCTGGTTATCTCCTTTATTTCTTGTGCTCCTTCCATTTTTGCATGTTTCCTTTCCATCCTCTAAGCCATTCCTGCCCCATAAAGGTTAAAACACTTAAATAGCACAGGATAAACCATAAAATAGTGGTTTATCAATCTTCCCACACTTAACATTAATATGTCCTCATGCTAAGCTCAACGAGACAAAAGGAATGAATGGGAAAAAGTAAGACTCATGAGATGCCAACTATGTATGTAACTATATGCTAAGATGTTTCTGTCTTACTTTGTCAAAAGTAAATAAGTTATTCAAGACAAACATAAATCAGATTCCACTAATTCAAATCACACAATAAAAGGCAAGTAAACTTGTGAGAAGATAGCTCATGAAAGAAGGGAACATAGAATCAAGCATTGAACCCTCACTGGTAGTGTATATGCACTCTAATCGCTTAGGTGTCTAGGGTTAATTCACTATACTCTTCTCTAGTCATGCTTTCATCTAACCAATCGACAAATATTTAGTATACCAATGCAAACATCATGAGGTCTTTTCAAGGTTGTAATGTGGCTAAGGTAGGTGTGAGGATATATGTATGGCCAAGTGAGCTATATTATGAATCTTTAGCTAACCTAATTTCTCACCTAACGTACACCAAAAATTCCCACTTTTGCATCACATACTCATATACTAAATTTTCTTTAATTTCACCACATATGCATTGATCTTTTATTAAACTTAACATTGGGGTGATTTTATCCCCTATTCATTTATTTATTCAAATTTTTTTTGAACATGAAAGCAAATATAACATATCAATGCAAATGGTTTTTCTTGTCTTATATGAGTAGGCACCCAAATTCCCAATATTCAAATCAAGTAGAAACACAATACCTTCCCATTAACCCAGGTTCCCACAATTTCCCACACTTAATTGATACACAATCTCTATCTTAAGCTAACCAAAGATTCAAATCAGGTAATTAATTATTTTTCCACTTAAAGCAAGTGATGTGGTAATATAAAGAACAAATGGGGATTAAAAAGGCTCAAAGTGGCAAACAAAGGTAAATGGAATGGTAGGCTATTTGGGATGAGTGAGCTAATAACAAATGATGGCCTCAATCATATGTATGCATGCAAATATACTAAATAATGGACATATAGAATGGAACAAAATATAGATTACAATCATAGAGAAGGAAACACACAAGAATAAAATATTATGGTTAAATAATGTAACCATGTAATTAAGCTCAAATCTCACAGGTTGTGTGTTCTTAGCTATCAACCATGTTCCAATTTACAATCCTCAGACAATTTTAGCACAAATTTTCAATTTAAATTAGTGAAATACTATAAAATGGGTCTTGAAAAGAAACTCAGTACTTTAACCAAGCAAAACATACATGCAAATAATTATTATCATGCAATCTATCCTATCCAACAAAAGAAAGAGTCAAATGCTGGTGTTAAAAGAGAGAAACTACCTCCGAAATTCACGGAGTGACCTCTCCACACTTAAGGGTTGGCACGGTCCTCCGTGCCATCAGTAAGGAGCAAAGGAGGGCTGGAAGCATCGCCACCACTGTCTGGTTTGCCCTGGCTTCCTGTGAGACTGGATGAAGGGGAGTCCGGGGTGTCCTTCTATTCTGGAGATGGGTGAGTACCAACTATGAGGTCCGTCAGGTAGTTGTATCGGCACTTGTTACGGCGCTCCATTTGCTCCATCCGCCGGTCTTGCCGGTCGAACCTCTCAAGGATTTGAAGGAACATATGATGGATGGATGGTGCTTGTGGTGTGGATGATGAGAGAGGAGGAGAATGAGGAGTATCCAAAGATGGGCCTGCAGGCCAACTCGCAGAAGGGACTGGTGGCCAGATGCACTTCCCATGCGGGACATACTGGTCGGCTATAGGGATCATCACCTTCGTATCTCCCACCCGATAGGACACAACAGCTGTAGAGACTAAATCTGAAACCAAGGCGGGGAAAAATAGGTTACCCGTAATTTGTACATGTCCAATTGCTTGCCAGATGTGTCGGGGCAGGTTGAGGGGTTGCTCTGTCAGGATGCAACAGATGAGAACAGCCATGTCCGCTGTGAAGGTGGACTCGTGAGTGCTCGAAAAGATATAGTGGGACATAATTTGTATCCACATGCGAGCCTCCAAGGTAAGTGACTGGGCTGAGATGCTCTTAGGTTTTGATCGATGCGGCCCATAGATCCTGGTACTGTTGGGTTGGGCTATAACTCCCAGGACGCTATTCCAGTCGAACTGATACATCTGGTGCTTAAAAGAGGCTTCTTGATATGCATCCAATCCCTCTGGACTAGGCGGTAGATCCAGTGCTCGCTGTATGCCACTCCCGGAGACAGGGACTTGGTGCTGACGAACATAGACAGTCTGCAGGGTAGGCGAGTAAAAGTTGGAGTAGAATTCAACTACCCATGATAAGTTGGCCTCTCGCGGCTGCCTCCTAAAAAATCCCCACTGTCTCCTTGATGAGAGGAACTTTTGCGTGGTCTAGAAATTTGCAGATAAATCCTCGTTGCAAGTATAGTTTCTAAACCTTCAAAAGTCCTTTCATACAAACGTTTTGGTTGTCACAAGTAACAAACCCCTTTGAAATTGATAACCGAGTATTCAAACCTCGGGTCGTCTTCTCAAGGAATTGCAGGGAGGTATGTTCTTATTATTGGTTATGAGTCTTGTAAGGTAGGGGTTTTAGAAAGTAGGGAAGCAGTATGTTAAATGATAAGAAAAATAAAATAATAATAATATTAAAATAAACTCTTGGCAAGGTATTAAAACTGGAGGTCCTATCCTTATCAGTTGTGATGAAATTTGGATTTTAATCTCACTTTGTTAACCTCTAACTATAAAGGTAGATCAAGTGGATTAATTAGCTTAATCCTCAAGTCCTAGTCAATTTCTGTGGAAAGACTAGAGTTATTGGAGCAACTCCCAATTTCAATCACTGCTTTATTGACAGCTCAAGCGTTACCAATTACTTAACCAAAGCCAAAAGGAAGAAAATATCTAAATTAAAAAGCATCAATATAAATAAAGCAAAGCAAAATTAAATCTCAAAATACCTCAAATTGCATTAACAAAAGAAATTAAATCTGGCATAGATGTTCATAAATTGAATTGGGAAAATAAATAAAAATAAAGAACCTGGGATTGAGAGTCACTCCAAAAACTAAGAGAAATCCTAAATCCTAATCCTAAGAGAGAGGAGAGAACCTCTCTCTCTAAATTGAATTGGAAATGCATGTTTATGAATGGATGCATTTCCCCACTTTATAGCCTCTAATATGTATTTTCTGGGCCGAGAACTGGGTCGAAAACAGCCCAGAAATCGCTGGAGAAGAATTCAAACACGCTGATTTCTGTTACTGCGACGCGGCCGCATGGAGCACACGGTCGCGTCGCCTAGCATCAGGGCAACTATGGCATATTATATATCAAATTGAAGCCCCGGATGTTAGCTTTCCAACGCAACTGGAACCGCGTCATTTGGACTTCTGTAGCTAAAGTTATAGTCGTTTGAGTGCGAAGAGGTCAGGCTGGACAGCTTAGCAATTTCTCCAACTTCTTGTATTCCTTCCACTTTTGCATGCTTCCTTTCCATCCTCTGAGCCATTCCTGCCCTGTAATCTCTGAAATCACTTAACATACATATCAAGGCATCTAATGGTAATAAGAGAGGATTAATATTAGCTAAATTAAGACCAAAGAAGCATGTTTTCAATCAAAGCACATAATGAGGAAGGCAAATATAAAACCATGCAAATAGTATGAATAAGTGGGTAAAGAGTTGATAAAAACTACTCAATTGAGCACAAGATAAACCATGAAATAGTAGTTTATCAACCTCCCCACACTTAAACATTAGCATGTCCTCATGCTAAGCTCAAGAGAAGCTATAAAGAATGAAGAGGAATGATAGAATGTATGAAATGCAACCTATGAATGCAACTACATGCTAAATGCTTTTACTTACTTGGTTAAGAGTAAATAAGTTCTCCAAGAATAAATATGAACTGGATTTCACTAATTCAAATTATAAAAATGAAGTACAAATAGACTTGTAGAAGAAAATAGCTCATGACAGCCGGGAACAAAAAATCGAGCATCGAACCCTCACTGGAAGTGTATGCACTCTAATTACTCAAGTGTTTTAGGTTTGATTCTCTCAATTCTCCACTAACCTTGCTTTCTAAGGCTTGCTCTTCATCTAACAATCAACATAAATTTAATGCACAGATACACATATCAAGAGGTCTTTTAAGGGTTGTAATGGGGTTAGGGTCAAGGTAGGATTGTATTTGGCCAAGTGGACTAAAATATGAATCCTTAATTAACTTAAACTTTCCACCTAACTTTAGACAATCCATGTAATCATAATACAATATCTAACCATCCATTAACCATGTTTTCCACATATTCATGCATTCTAATTTCAAGTACAGTACATATGCATTGTTTCCAACATTTACTTTGGGGAATTTTTTCTTTTCTCAATGATTATGATTAAGATATTGAATGCATGAATCATGTTCTACACATTTATTTTCATAAAGATATATAATACCCAATTCTTAAACCAATTGTTTCCAAATCACTTTTTCCCACACTTAATTCATGAGCACTTTCACTAGTCTAAGCTAACCAAAGATTCAAATTAAGGACATTATTGTTTTTAGCTTAGAGTTAATGATGTGCTAAAGTAAGAATAAAAGGGGTAAAATAGGCTCAAATTGGTTTGTAAAGGATAATGAAAGGGTAAGGCCATATGGGTATGTAAGCTCAGTGAAACAAAGGCCTCAATCATATAAGTGCATGCATACATCAAACCATGGAAATAAAGAATTAAGCAAGACAAAGATCATAATTTTAGAGAGAAAAATACACACTAAAACAGAATACTGGTTGATAAAATGCAACCAATTTAAATAAGCTCAAAATCTCACTGGTTTTGTGTGTTCGAGCTCTAAACCATGTTCCAGTATAATATCTCTTCAAACAAGTGTAACATTAAATTTTATTCAAATTAGTGAAATGCTCTTAAAAGGTTTCTTGAAAAAGAAAATATTACTTCAACCAAGTGGTAAAATATGCACAAAATCAAATAATCATGCAATCAAACATGCAAATGCAACAACTAACAAGGAAAATAAAATATTGCTGTTTGAGAAGAAAATACTAACCCATGGAGATTGATATCGACCTCTCCACACTTAAAGATTGCACCGTCCTCGGTGCATGCTGAGATGTGCA
>NC_029789.2:84734422-84761989 GCF_000816755.2 Arachis ipaensis
GCTACAACATGCAAGTGAGAAAACAATAGAAGCACATGGCACACCAGTGGTGCAAAAATGTTGCAACAAAGGGGAAGAGAGTGGGTAATGAAAGACAATGTAAGTTCATGTCAATGCAAAAAGAATATCAGTATTATAAAAATTAGCATTGATTTAAATAATATTACCCAATCAGAACAAGTCATGAAGCACCAGGATAATTCAAGAGAAGATGCAACAGTTGAATAAGAAAATTTTAACACCAAAGAAAATTAATAATTTTTTTTTAGAAAAGAAAATAAAAATAAAAATATGCACAAAATTAAGATGCAATGAATGAAATGTGCAAATAAATTAAGTGAAATAAAATGAAAAATAAGAAGAATGAGAAGGGAAAGGAGGGAAGAAGAAGTAAGTAAGGAAGGAGGGAGGAAAAATTAGGATTGGAGAAGAAAAGATAAGATAATTTGGCAAATTAGGATAAGCTGTGCGGCGCAAGCGACGCGGACGCGTGGGGCACGCGGTCGCGCGACTTGCGTTGTAAACTGATTGACGCGATTGCGTCGGTCACGCGGTCACGTGACCTGTTTTATGCTACTGGCGCGAGGGAAGCCTCGCACTCGCACAACTCTCTGTTCAAAATCATTAGTTGCCAAATATTGGGTGACGCAATCGCGTGGGGGATGCGATCGTGCGAGTGGCCACTTAGTAGGATGTGACGCGGCCGCGTGGGGCACGCGGTCGCGTGAGGTGGACTGCGCGTCCAGCGCCAGTCCAGCACCACTCTAGCACAACTTTCGGCTGTGCACCATTATTACGTCGAAATCCTGGTCACGCGGCCGCATGGGGCACGCGGTCGCGTGGGAGGCCATTATTCCCATATGACGCGGTCGCATTAGTGATGCGGTCGCGTGGGGTGAATTGTGCCATTGGCACGCCTCTAGCCTTGCTCTTGCGTAACTTTCTGTTCATTTTCTTTTCTTCCCTTTGCACTGGTGACGCGGACGCGTCAGCGACGCTGCCGCGTCGCGTGCATGCTTCTTCTTTTTTTTTTAATCTGAAAAGATGCAGAATGCAATGTTAATATGAATGTGATGCAAAACTTCAGGTTCAATATAATAAAATAAAATAAAACTCGAAAACAAATAAAACTAAATAAAGATGAAAAAAAGAACGATCATACCATGGTGGGTTGTCTCCCACCTAGCACTTTTAGTTAAAGTCCTTAAGTTGGACATTTGATGAGCTTCCTGTAATGGTGGCTTATGCTTGTATTCATCCAGGAATCTCCACCAATGTTTGTGATTCCAATAACCTCCAGGGTCCCAAACTAGGCACAGAAAGCCTTCAAGTAAGTTAAAGCAAGTTACAAGGCCCCAAGAGTGTTGATTGCCAGAATGAATTCCGGGGTCCCAAATCTTGCTTTTGCACCCGTCTTCAAGTTGATTATCATGATTCCATCCGGGTGATTCAGCTTTAGAATTCTCACTGAAGCGTCCAAACAACTTCCTAGACCTATTCAATTAATTATCACTCCTCTCTATGCGGGGCTCCACAAAATCAACAAAGTGTGTTGGAACAATGAGTAGATGCTCATTGTTATAGTTCCTCTCGGCTAGGATGGGGAACATCTATTCGCAGTAGTGGTTAGTGAACTGTGTGGAGTCTCGTGCGGAAAAGGCTTTTTCTGCTTCATCAACCTTAATGATCCTCTTTACCTGCTTTGTTGGTGGCTTGACACTGGTAGATAGTAACGCTTTAGCTGGTGTTCGCTTGGTTCCTCTCCTTGCAGGTGTCTTATCAGTGGCCTTCTCGTTTCCTTTCTTGGTACCCATGCCTAATGAAGAAAGAAAAAGGAAGAATGTGAAATATATCTATACCAATATATAAAGCCAATACCAGAGTTTGGTGTCCAATTTTAGTAGACATCATTTGCCCTCAAATAATTTATTTTACAAATTAAATTTATGGACAAAATAGTAAAAATACATTTTTGTTTTTAATTAAAAAAATCATTAACCCACAAAAAAGTCAAATAACTACCGCAATCGTGAGGAATTAAATAACTGCTCCACTTATAAATATCCATCACTGTCATCGATCCTTTTCTGTGCGTCTTGCTATCTTTTGGTTCTGCATTTATTAAGAAAGGGAGAATTCAACATATCAATAATTATGTTGTCACTGAAGAACAAATACAATATCATTCGCAAGAAGGCGTGCAAATCATCGCCAGATGATTTGACAAGGGAGTTGATACAACTCCAATGCCAACACAGGTATCTATATTTTGTCTTTTAAAAAAATACAGGGATAGAAATACACGATAATGGAACTGGTCCAAATAATAGATATTATAATAATATAAGTGGTTAGTATTTTATATTCACAGTTTATTTTATTTTTGAGTACTGATTTTTAATTTAAAAAAAAAAAAGATTCAAAAGAGAGGTGCTCTTTATCTTATCCCATCTTTACATCTAAAGTTTGTTTTTTTATAACTGTAGATCGAGTACTCTGTTCAATATATGAAGACAATACTACAATTTGATGTTTAACTTTTGAAGAAATCATCTGTCTTTAAACAATTTATTTCACAAAATAAATTTAATGGATAAAATAATAACAATAATTTTTTTAAATATTTTCCCGCTGAATACTACTGTCAAACTCATTCCAAGACAATGGAAGCTCCATTTGGGGAGAAATAGTCCTCATTGCAGTCTTTGCCATGATGTCTACTACTGTATTTGCATCTCTCAATATCAACCGAAGATCAGCACGCCATTTCCAAGACATGATATTTTTAATTTTTAACACCAAAGGATCAGTAAACCCAGAGCAATCTTGTAAATTATTGACAATAGTAAAAGCCTCCACACAGTCTGTCTCACATATAATGTCTCTTTGTCCCGAGTCCCATGCTAAAAGAAGGCCTCTCCAAATAGCAAACAACTCTCCTTGCAAAATGCTACGACTCTCAATTGTTCCCAGACAGCCTCGTTGCCACCTTCCCTTCCAATCTCTGCTAACACAAGCAAAACCAACTCGAGCACCACTGCCAGGATAGCTAGCATCACAATTAATTTTAAAGGTACCCACTGAGGGGGGAATCCAAGAGCCACTAATGGTTGAGGGGATAGATAGTCGTTGCAACTCAAAAAAATTTCGGAGCTCCTTTTCTAAGGACAAAGCCATACCAATCACCTTGTCTGTGGTCCAATGCTCGTGAGGATGAAAGATCTCGTTGTTTCTCGAACACCAAATCCACCAGAGACTAGAAAAGAATCTAAAAGGGCGCTGTTTGCTATTATATAAGAACCAACTCATCAAATCCACTGGTTGATCGGAGACCCCTAAAGCTTGCCAAACAAGTTGGCTTTTGGACAATCTCGAATACAATGTAAAAGGATATAAACTAAAACTAACATAAAATTAAACAAAACATAAAGATGGTGAATAATATAAAGACATTGATAAAATAAGGATATAAACTAAAACTAACATAGAATTAAACAAAACATGAAGATGGTAAAAAATGTGAAGACATTGATGTTCGCTTAATAACAGACACTCTGTATTTTTTTTATTGGGAGATGTGTTATCATGGTTATAGGAGTAATAAAATTGTAATAAATTTAGTGTGAATTTGTTAGATTTTTCAAAATAAACTTTATGACTATTTTGTTTTTATAATTTGCTTTATGAAATGGTTTGTTAGAGGGTAAATATAGTCCAAAAAAATTAGAAACTAAAGTCGTGATCAACTCTTTATATTGACTTTATAGATTTTCACCGTTTGTTATATGGTACAAAAATTTTATATAATATAATAAATGGTACATGTTCTCATATATAAGAACATGGAACTTAATATTACCCTTTCATGGAGTTTCTCTACCTTAATAAAAGAACTAATATCATTTAAACTTAATATTTATTTTTGTACTTAATAAAAAAACTAATATAATTTAACTTTAATTTTTAACTTTCAAGATACATGAAAAGTTGTAACCTTTTATGCATTAGATAATTTAAAAGATACTTATTATATATAGGAAGTTAAAAATATTCTAAACTTAAAAATTAGTCTTTTAATAACAAAATTAAATTTGTTCAAAATCGTAAAGAGAGTTAAAAAGAGAAAGAGAAAGTTGAAACATTTTAACTAATTACAAAGAATTGCTACCATCAAAGCTATTAAATTTGAGTATATTAAGTGAGGTTTAAGAAGCAAACCAGATAAATCTAAAAGTTTTCTGTCTCTCTTTATATAGTGTTTCACTTTAACTAACTATTTTTTATGGATAGTATTAAAATGACGAACAAAATAATAAAAAGATTCGTATTAGATTATGAAAATTAATCTCATCCTTGTAATATGACGGCGTTATTTCAAAACATGTAAAATGAAATAGTAAAGTGTAGTTTAATTGATGTGCACAATAGAATAAATATAAAACTTATAAAGTAGCAGTCAAATGTGGATAATAATGGTTGTCTTCTGTCCTAAGGTACTATAATAAACTGCAAATTAAATTTATAATTATTAGTTAAAAAATTTACAATTATGTACTATTTTTTATTATTTTGGATAGGATAATATATTTTGATATTGTGTTTTAGGATTACATACTGACATCAAATTTTGATAATTTCAAAAAATTTTAAATGCTTTATATCTTAATTTATACATTCTAAAAGTTAAATAACTTATAAAATTTTTATTTTTGTTTTTAAACTTTTTTATTCTTAATGTTTAGATTATTTTGTTAAATTTATAAATTTAAAAATAAAATTATAAAATTAATTTCTTCACAATAATAGAAAAGCAGCTGAACAGGCACGAAGTGTCTGTTGAGCCGCTAGTATAACTAAAACCAGAAGGGAGAAAATTCCAAGTGATAATGAATGCCAAAGGGAAGATAATAGCTTAAATACATGGTAGCTACAACATGTAGGTAAGACATCACTTAAGAGTAAATAGGCAATTCATACTAATCAGATGCAAGAGAGTAAAAGCATGCAAGTAATAGGCATGAGAAGCATAACTCAAGCATCAATAATTAAACGTACCAAATAAAAGAGCACGTAGATGATGACAATTGTGAATGATAATCCCAATACATGCGGAGTACAAGTGTTGTGAAAAAGGGGAATTAAAGTATAAGAGTAAAACAAAATAGATTTCAAAATGCCATAATAGCCTTTTCACAAACACCTGGTGTGCATGTCAAAATAGGAATGAAAATAATATAATCCAAATGTATATGAGAGCCAAAATTAAATGTCAATTGTCAAATCACTCCTCATAATAATCACAAGCTCAAGATTAATAACGTAATACCCAAATAAACTCCAATACCAAGATAAGAATGCATGAAAAAGAAAGAAAAAGAAACCATGGATAATTAAGCTAAAAGAAAAATTGAGAAGAAAGAAAAATAGCTAAATGCAATAAAGAAAGAAAAAAAACTGATGGGGAAGATGAAGGGAAGAAGAACGGAGTGGATAATAAGAAAGAATAAGGAAGAAAGGAGGAAGAATAGAGAAGAAATAAGAAGGATTGGAAAAGAATTAGGATTGGGGGAGGGGAGAATTGAATTCAGGCGGTGAATGGGTTCAATTGGGCGTCGCATGTGATGCATACGTGTACAGCACACGTACGCGTGGGTCGCACTAATTCCAAGCGACGCGTAAGCGTCAGGGACGCGTACGCATGATATGGGTTGTGCGAATGGCGCGAAAGCAGCCCCGTGCACGCACAACTCTCTGTTTGATACGCATGAGAGCCAAAAATGCACATGACACGTGCGCGTCAGGGACGCGCACGTGTGGATGGCCATTATGGGAAAACGACGCGCACGCGTCAGAGACGCGTACGCATGAGAGGGCTTGTGCTCCCTGCACAGTTCCAGCCCCACACCAACATAACTCTCTGGCCAAACACTCATTGACGCCAATTTCCTTATCCACGCGTGCGCGTGCTTGACGCGTAAGCGTGAAATGCCAAGTTTGCAAATAACGCGTCATGGACGCGTACGCGTGATCTTGGTTTTGCGTAACTCACACTTCCTGCACCATTCCCGCGTAACTCTCCGTTCAATTCTTCTTATTCTCGTAAGCACATATGACGCGTATGCGTGGTGTACGCCCGCGCGTCATGCGCTTTTTTTTATGCAGAATGCAAAATGCAGAATACAGAGGAATATGCAGAAATTATGAATGACTACTGTGCAAAACAAAAGAAAATAAAACTAAGAATGAAAAGGAACGATCATACCATTGTGGGTTGTCTCCCACCTAGCACTTTGCTTTTACGTCCTTAAGTTGGACGGTTCACAAGCTCAGTCTGCTTCTGTTGGTGGATCCTCCAAGAGGAAAGACCTCTAGCTCTTTATTGTCCTTCATCTTCTCACCATGATACAACTTTAAGCGATGTCCATTGACCTTGATGAATTTGGAACTTGAAGGATAACTCCGGTGGAAGACTCCGTATGGCTCTACCTTCTCTAATCTATAGGGGCCTTCCCACCTTGATCTCAGCTTGCCTGGCATGAGCCTCAGCCTTGAGTTGTAAAGGAGAACTAGCTCCCCAGGTCTGAAATGTCTTCTCTTGATATGCTTGTCATGCACAGCCTTCACCTTCTCTTTATATAGTCTGGAGTTGTCATATGCTTCGAGTCGAAGGGTATCCAGTTCTGCCAGTTGCAACTTCCTTTCAGCACCAACCTTCTCAAATCCCATGTTGCATTCACTTACTACCAGGAAAGCCTTGTGTTCCACCTCCACTAGGAGGTGACAAGCCTTTCCATATACTACGTGGAAGGGACTCATCCCGATGGGTGTCTTGGTGCTCCAGTCCTTCCTATGAGGCTTGACTATCTTCTCCAATATGCGCTTTATCTCTCTGTTAAATACCTCAGCTTGACCATTGGTCTGGTGATGCACGAAAACTTGTCTCTCAATAATTTTCCTTCGGCAAGTATACCGAATTGTCGTCAAATAAAAACTCACAATAGAGTGAGGTCGAATCCCACAGGGATTGATTGGTCAAGCAACTTTAATTAGAGGAATGTTCTAGTTTAACTAAGCAGAATTGGATTTGAGATTTGCAGAAAATTAAATGGCGGGAAAGTAAATAGCAGAAAATATAAATGCTGGAAATAAAGATCTAAATGTAAATGGCGGAAAGTAAATTATAGAATCTTAAATGGGAATGGGGAAGATGCTCATAAAAGTAGATTGCAGAATTTAAAGAGAATGGGTAAGATCAGAAATGGGAAATTCATTGGGCTTAGGAGATGTTGCATTCTCCTGATCAAGTTCATTTTCATCTCTTCCTCAATCAATGCATTCATTGATCTCCTTGGCAATCTTAAGTGATCGAATTCCAATTCCTTGGTCAATTGCTCATGAGAAGAGATGAAGTATGGTCACTGATTATACCACATGTATTTCCAAATCAAAGTGTTGGTAGGATTATATTTCACTATATCCATCCAAACCCCAATTTGGTCCAACATGAGAAAGCATTTCTAGCATGATTTCTTCATTCCTCTTCCAAAGTTCTGAAGAGATCCAAGTATGAATAGCTTCTTTTCCAAGATAAATACCCAATTGAATGAAGATTGAAAGCTTTCTAGTAAAATCAAGAGAAAATATAGAAGAAGAATAATGAAAACTAATATTGATCCATCAAATTACAACAGAGTTCCCTAACCGAATGAAAGGGATTTAGTTGTTCATAGCTCTGGAAATGGAAAGCAAAGATGGAAAATACATTATGAAAATTAAACTAGAAGTGCAGAGAAAGTAAATTATACAGAGAGTAGTTCTCAAATTTCCAACCCCCTTTCTAATTCAAAACTACCCCTATATATACTACTCTTCTGATCTTCTAGTTGGTTCTTCAAATCTTGGATATGGGCCTTTGGATCTTGAGTTTGAAGCAGTTATCCTCTTCAGTGGGCTTAGCTTTACTTGCAGAGAGAAAGTATGAAGTAGGCAGGGACTTTTAGCTTAGGACGTTACTGGCGTTAATGTTCAGTGAAAGTGTGGGTTTGAGAACGTTAGTGGCAATCACCTTTTTCACTAACGTTCCAATCCCAAGGATGATCCACATTAACTTCAACGTTAGTAGCATCAGTGTGACCACTAACGTTGCCTCTTGGTCCTTCGCACACGTTATTGGGACTTACTTTTTCCAATAACGTTGAGAATCCTCCTTTCTCCCTATGTTAGAGTTCACGTTAGTGTGGCTAACGTGACCCTTTACGTAGGCTTGCCACATCTTCGAGAACGTTAGTGATACTTACCTTTGTCACTAACATTTCAAAACGCCCCTACTTCCCACGTTAGAGTTCACGTTAACTAGGTTAACGTGGCTTCTAACGTGGTGGTGATAGCCATCTCCAACGTTAGTGACAAAGGTGAGTGTCACTAATGTTGGCTCATCATTCTTCAATCCACGTTAGCTTCCACATTAACTAAGTTAACGTAGTTAACGTGGGAGTTAATGTTGCTCATAGTGGCTCATTCCCACGTTAGTGACAAAGGTGAGTGTCACTAACGTTGGCGATTCTTGCTCCCTCCACGTTAGCTTCCACGTTAACTAAGTTAACGTGTCAACTAACGTGGCTCAAAGTGGCTTAGTCCAACGTTAGTGACAATGGTGAGTGTCACTAACGTTGGCCATTCTTTTGCTTTCCCACGTTAGAGTCCACGTTAACTTAGTTAACGTGGCTCTTAACGTGGCCAATATGAGCTTGGTCCAACGTTAGTGACAAAGGTAAGTGTCACTAACGTTGGCTTCATTTTCTTCTTCCACGTTAGAGTTCACGTTAACTTAGTTAAGGTGACTCTTAACGTGGGCTATGATGGCTTCTATGACATTATTGGCGATTACTTTTCTCATTAACGTTGCAAGTTAGCTCCCATTCCACGTTAGTGGTTACGTTAGTTAGACTAACGTGGTTTCTAACTGATGAGCAAGAATTGTTACCGGTTCGGAATTCCTCCATATAATTCCGTTGTTAGTATAGTCCAAACCGATAGTCAATCCTCACATCAAATTAAAATATTGAGTTTTGTCACAAGTAACAAACCCCAAATAAGAAATAACCGGAGTATTTAGACTCCAGGTCGTCTCACAAGGAGTTACAATGAAGTGGTCAATTATTGGCTATAAAGGGTATAGGGGGGTTTGGTTGATGTTTAGGCAAGAAAAGTAAATGACAAAAAAAGTAAAGAAAGCAAGTAATAAAGAAAGCAATTAAAGAAAAGAGACATTCATGGCATTGGATTGAGGTCATAGGCTTTCTATCCTAGTCATGCATGATTAATTTGCCTTATTTAGTTAACTCACACACCGGGAGAATGTCAAACAAGACTAATTAATCATGTCACAATTATAAACAAGAATTTATCTCATAACGTCAACTCCAACAAATAGGGAGAAAGTCTAATGAGACTAGCTAATCTCAATCCAAAAGTCCTAACCAACTTACTAATTAGATTAGCAAAAGATTAGCGTCAATGGAAACAATATTCCATAAGTCCTAATCAACTCACTAATTAAACTAGCAAAAGATTAGCGTCAATGGAAACAATATTAGCTAACAACTTTAGATCACCAACATAAGTTGGGTTTCATGACTCAAGATTGCCCAATTACTCTTTCCAAGCCAAGAATGCTCAAAATCTACTCTAACATCCTACCAAGCATTTTGTCAAACACTTGGTAGGCATAAAAGGAAAACATGATAAAATTGCAAGGCATGTAATCTATGCTACTCAATTGCAAGGAATTAAACAACAACAATTCAAATGAACAATAAAGAAACATGAATCATAAATTGCATTGAATTGAAAATAAAAGAACCAAAAAGTGCATCAACAACAAAGTAAGCAATTACAAGAATGAGATACAAAATTAAAAAGAGAAAGAGTAGAGGAACAAGAAGTTGTAAAGGAAAAGTAAATCAAAGCATGAATTAAACCTAGATCTAAGATGAAAATTAACCTAACCTAATTCTAGAGAGAAGAGGGAGCTTCTCTCTCTAGAAACTAACCTACATAATGCTATACTACCAAACAATTGCTCCCCCTTTGCTTGGACTTCAATTCTGCATGAAATACACTCAGAAACAAGTTGGATTTGGGCTTGGGCAGCTCAGAAATCGCCCCCAGCGTTTTGCCATTAAGTGGGCCAAGTAAGAATATCGGCGCGTGCGCGCCACGTGCGCGTGGGCGTCGATTGGCAAATCCTCAACCGCGCGGAAGCGGCATGTACGCGTGCGCGTCCTTGTGAGAGACCACTTTTGCGCGTGCGCGCCTTGTACGCGTGCGCGTCCTTGTGAGAGACCACTTTTGCGCGTGCGCGCCTTGTACGCGTGCGCGTCCACTGGTTCCTTCCAAATCTTTGTTTCTTCATGCATTCTCCACCTTGCATGCTTTTCTCCTCATTTCTTCCATCCAATAATTGCCTAATGAACCTGAAATTACTTAACAAACACATCAAGGCATCGAATGGAATTAAGGTGGATTAAAATTACCAATTTAAGGCCTAAAAAGCATGTTTTTACATTTAAGCACAATTTAAGGGAGAATTACAAAAACATGCTAATTCATTGAATAAATGTGGGAAAAGGTGGATAAATCCACCAAAATAAGCACAAGATAAACCACGAAAACGGGGTTTATCAAATCTCCCCACACTTAAACTAAGCATGTCCTCATGCTAAAATCAAGAAAGAGGCAAAGGGTATCACATTTATTCAAAGTAAACTACTAACTAAATGCAATCTATCTATGTGCAAGTCATCTACATGAATGCAATGGCTCAGTCAAAACAAGTCAATTTCCAAGAGTACACATGTAAGCACAAGGGCTAAGGTATTAGCAATCAAATTAACCCACAATTGAATTGAATCATTGAAAGATTTTACAAACTTGCAAGAAAAGATGATCATGGGTGGAAACATGTAATTGAGCGATCGAACCCTCACCGGATGTGTATCCGCTCTAGTCGCTCAAGTGTATGGGGTTGATTCACTCAATTCTCCCCTAATCATACTTTCCAAAATTTGTTTTTCATCTAACAATCAAAAATTACTTTATGCATGCATACAAATATCATGAGGTCTTTCCCATAGGTTGTAATGGGGCTAGGGTCAAGGTAGGATGCATATGGTTAAGTGAGCTAGAAATTTGAATCTTTGATTAACTTAAACTTCCCACCTAACCTATGACAACCTATACAATTCTAAATAAACCTAACTACCCATTCTTCACTTTTTCACACACTCATGCATTCTCTTTTTGATCACCACCCACATGCATTGACTTTTATTGATCCTTGCTTTGGGGCATTTTGTCCCCTTTTTATTGCTTTTCTTTTTCTTTCTTTTCTATATATTTTCTTTTTTTTCTTTTTATAAATACATATATATATATATTTTTTTTTCTTTTCGTTTTTCTCATTTTTTTTTCAAACTAAAATGTATACAAGAACAACAATGCATATGGTTTACACATGATTAATACATCAGTATGTACCCAATTCCCATGATTTTTTTTTCAACAAAAACGTAAACACACTTTTATCTCTACCCAATGTTCCCAACTCTCCCAAAATCAAATGATAAACACTCTCACTTGCCTAAGCTAATCAAAGATCCAAACAAGGGACATTTATTGTTTTTCACTTAGGCTTGTAATGTGCTACAATTAAGAACAAATGGGTTAAGCATAGGCTCAAAATTGGCTGACAATGGAAGATAAAAGGTAGGCTTATTTGGGTAAGTGAGCTATTTGAACAATGGCCTCAATCATATAAATGCATGTATACACAAAATAATGGACATAAAGAATCAAACAAATCAAAGATTACAATCATAGGAAGAGAATAATGCACACAAGAATGAAAATAAGTGGTTATATATGATGTAACCACACAATTAGGCTCAAATCTCACATGCTTGTGTTCTTAGCTCAAGAACATGATCCACAAAGTATATAATTCAAGCAAGTTCTAAAATTTTTTTTTTTCAATTGGGGCGCCCTATAGATAAAATCCTTGGAAAATATCATGATTTTGACTAAGCATAATATATACATATGCAAAATAAGAAAATGCAACTAAGAATCCTAAAATGAAATGCAAAAGTGTTGGGATTAGAAACTTGTCACCCAAAAATGCCGAGCGGTCGGACGACCGGGGATTTGATAATTGGAAGGTGGTTCATCTTGGTGAGGTTGTGGTGGTTCAATATTTTCTATTCTTTCCATTTGTTGCACAAAACACTCCATGGTTGCTTGAAATTGATCCAATGTCTCCTTGAAATGATCCCTTGACTCTTGTTCTTCTTGGATATCATGGGTAGGATCATATGACTCTTGGATTGAAGGACATGAGTATTCTTCCATGGGAGGTTGTAGTGGAAAGTGGTATTCATCTTGTGGTTGGAGATTTTCATACATTTGAGGTGGTTCTTGAGAGTAATTGTGTTGGAATGGTGGTGGTTCCATGTATGGTTCATATGGCTCATAAGGTGGTTGGTATGGTGGATAAGAATTAGGGTCATAATGAGGTGTTTGGTAGTAGGGGGCTTGTGAGTAAGGTGGTTCAAAGTCATGTTGAGGGGTTGGTTCATAGGCATGTGGTGGTGGTTGTTGACAATCACAATATGGGTCACCACATCCATTAGATTGATATCCATTAGGATTAGAATTATACCCATAAGAATCCAGAGGAGGTTGTTGCCATGAAGGTTGTTCATAAGCTTGGGGCTCCTCCCACTTTTGATCTCCAAATCCTTGATGCACATCCTCATTGAAGCTTTCATTTCCTACAACATAGTTTGAACTAAACTCATAGCCAAAGTGAGGATGAGAATTCATGATAGCAAACAAAAACAAAAACTAACAAAAATAAGCAACAAAGTCCTAAGACTAACAAAAACTAACAAATAAGCAAAAGGCAAACATATTCACAATATTCACAATAGCCAATAACATAACACCATTGCAACTCCCCGGCAACGGCGCCATTAATTTGATGAGCAAGAATTGTTACCGGTTCGGAATTCCTCCATATAATTCCGTTGTTAGTATAGTCCAAACCGATAGTCAATCCTCACATCAAATTAAAATATTGAGTTTTGTCACAAGTAACAAACCCCAAATAAGAAATAACCGGAGTATTTAGACTCCGGGTCGTCTCACAAGGAGTTACAATGAAGTGGTCAATTATTGGCTATGAAGGGTATAGGGGGGTGTGGTTGATGTTTAGGTTTTCATGACTCAAGATTGCCCAATTACTCTTTCCAAGCCAAGAATGCTCAAAATCTACTCTAACATCCTACCAAGCATTTTGTCAAACACTTGGTAGGCATAAAAGGAAAACATGATAAAATTGCAAGGAATGTAATCTATGCTACTCAATTGCAGGGAATTAAACAACAACAATTCAAATGAACAATAAAGAAACATGAATCATAAATTGCATTGAATTGAAAATAAAAGAACCAAAAAGTGCATCAACAACAAAGTAAGCAATTACAAGAATGAGATACAAAATTAAAAAGAGAAAGAGTAGAGGAACAAGAAGTTGTAAAGGAAAAGTAAATCAAAGCATGAATTAAACCTATATCTAAGATGAAAATTAACCTAACCTAATTCTAGAGAGAAGAGGGAGCTTCTCTCTCTAGAAACTAACCTACATGATGCTATACTACCAAACAATTGCTCCCCCTTTGCTTGGACTTCAATTCTGCATGAAATACACTCAGAAACAAGTTGGATTTGGGCTTGGGCAGCTCAAAAATCGCCCCCAGCGTTTTGCCATTAAGTGGGCCAAGTAAGAATATCGGCGCGTGTGCGCCACGTGCGCGTGCGCGTCGATTGGCAAATCCTCAACCGCGCGGAAGCAGCATGTACGCGTGCGCGTCCTTGTGAGAGACCACTTTTGCGCGTGCGCGCCTTGTACACGTGCGCGTGCATTGGTTCCTTCCAAATCTTTGTTTCTTCATGCATTCTCCTCCTTGCATGCTTTTCTCCTTATTTCTTCCATCCAATAATTGCTTAATGAACCTGAAATTACTTAACAAACACATCAAGGCATCGAATGGAATTAAGGTGGATTAAAATTACGAATTTAAGGCCTAAAAAGCATGTTTTTACATTTAAGCACAATTTAAGGGAGAATTACAAAAACATGCTAATTCATTGAATAAATGTGGGAAAAGGTGGATAAATCCCCCAAAATAAGCACAAGATAAACCACGAAAATGGGGTTTATCACTAACGTGGTTCTTCCTTGCTTCGTTTGTCCTGAAATCAAGCAATAGAGTGCATCAAAGTTCTAATCCAAATCATGAGACATGCATCATCCAATTTGTCATTCAATTCTTGCATAATTCTCATGAAATCATGTAAAGTGCACAATGTTTGCTTGAATCAAGATGTAAGTGAAATTCTACCTAAAACTTGCTTATTTCCTAAGAAAATGCATGAAACTACCCTAAAACAATAAAGAAAAGGTCAGTGAAACTGGCCAAAATGCCCTGGCATCACAATACCAAACTTAAAGCTTGCTTGTCCCTAAGCAAGTACTGGAACAAGAGAATGATGAATGAAATGCCAAGAGAAATGAGTCATTATTGTGGAAGTCATGTCCTTGGTTTTATGGTGGTTTCATGCATAGCAACTTAGGTTCATTCCTTCACTGGCTTTCAGACTTTTATCATGTCCTGGAATACTCACTTGATTGCACCCTATGAAACTTTTATTCATTGATCCCTTTTGTCATTTCAGCTCTTATTTGTGTTCTTAGACTAGGTGTTCTGTGAGGGAGCGACTCTTTAAGATAAGCTTTTAGCCAGCACTCCTGAACTAGTTGGTTCAAGGTGCTAGGTGTTAAGACACCCCTAAGGACTTACTCCCTCAAGTCTCTTTCCCCCATACATGCACACCACAAGCACATGGTTTGTTATTTCCTTTTCTTGAGACCTTGGTGTCCAGCACCTCTTTGGGTTACTAAGTGCTCTGTAGCAAGGGTTACTCTTGATTGTGGACTTTCAACTAATAATCCCGGGTTAGTTAACCCAAGTTACCAAGTGATAAGGAACCCTTGAGAGCTTATTCATCCAAGTAGATCCTTTACACAGGAGCACCACAGACACTTGCCTCAAGATTCAAACCCTTGGTGCCTAGCCTTATTTCTTACTCTTTTTCTTTTATTCCTCAACTTTCATTTTTCTTTTCCCCTTTTTCTTATTAGTATCTTGTTATTTAACTAGTCTCATGGGGTGTGTTTCAAGCCTATGATTCAAGACAGATAGTTGCCTTCCCACCTTGTTGGTGAACCAACTTAGCTAAGTGATTACTACACCACAAATCTAAGAACTTACTCCACAATATGAACTCCACTCTGGTCTTTCATAACATCTCTTTTTATTTGATTCAAAAGGAGACAAGCAACACAATAAGCAAGATGGAATTAAAAATAGCCAATTTGACTAGCAATCATATACCTAAGCAAGGAGAATACTAAAAACAGAATTGAAAATCCTAAACTACCATGGAAGCATGTTCTATTTCATACATGATTTTCCTTATTTAAAACTTGAAAAAAAGATGGGACAATGAGGGAACTCCACCACCTTTTACTCTTGGGGGTGCTCATGCTCTCCTTCCTGTTTGTCCTCTTTGTGTTTTTCTTGAGTGCTTGCACTCTCACTACCCTTACTTTTTCCAATCAACTTCTTCCAGAAGCCAGCATCTTCCATCTTCTTCTTCAATATTTCCTTCTGCTGTTTCACCTTCCTTTCCTCTTGTTCTGTAAAATCTTTTTGGACCTCATCATACTTGGGGATTGCAGAGTGTAGATTATGCATATGACTAGACATGTAGTTTAACTTGACTTGAGTGTTTATGTTGAACTCTTCCCTATGTAGTTGCCGTCCTTCATTAAGTACGCTGAACTCATTGAATGCCTTCGTCTGAGCTAGTTGACGTTGGTTGAGTTCTTGAAGGCGTTTGTCTTGACGCTCTTGCCTTTTAGTCACCTGATTGATGGCTTGAGTAAGCTGGGAGTAGTGTTCCATTTGCTGTTTCTGCCACTCCCCTTGTTGATTCATCCAATTAGAAAGGAGCTCTTCTTGACGATCCATCCTTTGAGCTTGAATGTGCAGTTGTTGTTCTTGTCCCTCCATATAACTCCTTGCTAGCTCCTCAATGGCTCCGTGAATGTGATTCAGGTTTATGTTGGTTGGGTCATAATATTCTCTTTGTTGGTGTTCTTCCTGATGAGACTCTTCTTGGTGAGATCCTCCTTTTGGTTTTGGCTTTCCTATGTGAGGTCTTCTTTGTTGTTGGGCTGGTGTCACATGAGTTAGACGCTGAAACGTAATTAGCCTCCCAGGATTTAACCAATCTGGGTTGCTATCCTCGAAGGCAACCTTGGCCTTCGTGCACAGTCTGAGGATGGTGCTGGGGTACCAAAGGCTGGCACCCGAATCAATCTTCTCAGTTGACTCTTGAATCCCCTCAGCTATAAGTTCGTGCACATTGATATCTCCACCTTGTACTAAGCAATGTACCATAGTAGCTCGAGTGACATTGACCTCAGAATTGTTCACTGCTGGGAGGATAGATCTCCTCACGAGTTCAAACCATCCCTTGGCTTCAGGGCTGAGGTCTCCTCTCTTGATGAACCTGGGTCTCTTATCCGCATACCTTTCCCAGTCAGCTCCTATAACACATATGTCATTCACAATTTGTTCGAGTTCATCATTGTCAGGGCTCTTACTTACTCTTGCTTGATAACCAAGCTCATCAAAATATGGTGATTTCAACTGAAGATTCCTTGTTATAGCATTGGGGCTGAAATTCACCTCTCTCCCTCTTACGTAACTTTTGAAAGTGGGGGCCTTGGTTTTGTCTTCTCTGACCACATTTGCATAGAACTCTTTGATGAGGTTTACATTTATCTTCCCCTCTGGGTTCGTAAGCCTTTGCCAACCCCTTTGTTCAATCTTCTCTCGAATCTCTGGGCACTCATCCTCGTCAATTTGGAATGTTAACTCAGGCAGTATTTTCTTGAGCTTTATCCGTTCAAATTCGATTTCATGGAATGCAGTTTTGAATCTCCTCTCATCGAAAGGAATGCTTTCCACCGGTTCCTTCCTCTTTTGCCTCTTGGAGCTTGATGATGCCATTAGTAGGAGTTGATGTGTGAAGGAGGTGGAAGGTATGGTTAGATGAGGAATTCGGTTGGTTAGGATAGGGTGTAGTGAAAAGATTTGGATGCCGAAGGTGTGAAGTGTGAGGAATGGGAATTGGAATGTGAAGGGAAGTACGGACCAGGACTCACTTATATAGGGAAGTGATGAGTGAATGAAAGGTGTGGATTGATGGGGTGGTTGTGTGATAGACGGATGGGGTTTAGCATGGGTGAGCACAAGGATCACCAACTTTATGATGGTGTTGGTTCAGTTTACAAGATTGTTCTTTTTCCAATGTTGCATGGCAACAATTCCCCATGCAATCCCCTTGAAGACAAGTGTGTACTCCCCCTTCATGAAGTAGCCAAGAATTCTCCTTTCAATTGTCCCATCAATTTTTCTACAAAATAGAAGAAATGTGATTAAAAACACACTTGTAGAAAGTGGCGGCAAAATTAAAAGGCTAACTACTTTTTAAAGTTTTTGTTTTTAACTAACTAAGTGCTATTCATGAGTGCAAACCAACTAACTAACTCAACATCCATGTATGCAACATTGGAAACACCAAACATAGTTTGGTGCCATGTGGTGTAAAAGATTTGTTCAAGGCCCCTAAGAGTGACATGATGTGGGTTACATTTATGTTCTCTTAGTGTGCCTTGAACAACAAACTTGTTCCTCACTATATGTTGCACACAAGGATTCATTCAAGTGCATATCAAGTTGATTTGAAATTCATGAATCTTGCATTATTAACTATTTTTAAAAGCATGTAAAACATGGGTTGCCTCCCATGAAGCGCTTCTTTAGCGTCACTAGCTTGACGTTCTGCCTTTATCAGGGTGGTTGGTAGTGCTTCAAGTCCTCCCCCCTTGCAGTAAATCTATCTCCATTGGCTTCATCAAGGATCTCCACATGTTCTAGGGAGAGAACTATGTTGATGGTAAAGACTTTAGGTAGCTGAGATGGGATGGTGGGGAGATTAGGGGCGAATAGCTGGGATGTAAGCTGAGATCACTTTATCTCCTGGAGAGAAATCTTCTGTAGGGATCTTGTTGTTCCTCCATCTCCTTTGTACCTTCTTCTTTGCTGTTATCCTGCTCTTTGTGGTCTCTTTTCCTGTGGAGATTTTGTTGCCGGTCTCATGTGATTCTGGTGGTTTTGGCTCCACTTGAGTTTCCTCTAACTATGACAGCTGTTGATTATCTTGTTTTTCAACCAAGGGGACTCCCAGATGTGCTGGTTGTGCTTCAATGCTTATTTCTTCTATCAGTATCTCACTGTGATCTTTCCTTGGTTCTTGGTTCTCTTGATCTGTTTCTTGTGAGGGCTTGAAAACATTGAATGTGAGTTGTTCATCATGGATCCTCAAAATTAGCTCTCCTCGCTCCACATCTATAAGTGCTCTGGCTGTGGCTAGGAACGGTCTCCCCAATATGATTGGATGGAGATGACTTTCCTCCATTTTCAATATGAGAAAATCTGTTAGGAGGAAGTAGTTTCCAACCTTCACCAGCACATTTTCAACCACTCCTACTGCTTGTTTTTGAGTCTTGTCAGCCAGCCTAAAGACTACATCTGTGGGCATTATCTCATTGATCTGCAGCCTCTTTATAAGGGATAAAGGCATCAAGTTGATGCTTGCTCCCAAGTCGCAAAGTCCTTTATCAAACATGGTTTCTCCTATGGAACAGGGGATGTGAAAGCTCCCTGGGTCCTTCCTTTTTGTAGGCAACTCGGGTTGAATGAGGGCATTGCACTCCTTATTCATCACTATTGTTTGTCCTTTCTTGAGTGAGCTTTTCCTGGTCAGCAGCTCCTTCATATACTTAATGTATGAGGGTATTCGCTGAAGGGCCTTGATGAATGGTATGTTTACATGGAGGGATAGTCACTTGGGAAGCTATCAGTAGGTTTGGGAATCTTCTCAGATAAGTATCCCACTTGAAATTCCAGCCTCTTGATGGTGTCTTCCTGGTTCTTGATACTGGCTCACACCTCCTCTTTGAAAACCTTGTTATCTTGAATCTCTTTGCATATGCCTTCAAGTATAGTCTCAATCCCTGAGAGTCTATCTTCAGATGATGGTGAGTTGAGGTTGGAGGGATGAGAAGGGCCATTTTAGCTTTGGTATGGATGTTGAGGTGTGTTGTTTGGTGGGTGTTGATATGATCTTTGCGTAGAATGTTGGTGGGCTGCATCGTTGTTGGGGTTGTGGCGTCTCTAATCTTGGTCTTGGTCTTGTTGATTTCCCCACCCAAAGTTTGGGTGGTTCCTCCAACCAGGATTGTAGGTCTTGGAGTATGGATCATGTGCTTTCCTAGGTGAGTTTCCAATGTAGTTGGCTTGTTCATGCTCACCTTCTGCCCCTGTATTCACCCCCTCTTGGGTTGTTGATGAGGTGGTGATTGCTGCTACTTGGTTCCTCTCCATCTTCTTGGTGAGGTCAGCCAGCTATTTGGTAATAAGCTTGTTTTGGGCCAGCAGTGCATCCACATTGTTTAGCTCTATCACTCCTCTAGTGTTGCCTCTTTCAGAAGCATAGAAGTAGTCATTCTCACCTACAGTCTCAATGACATCTATGGCTTCTTCAATGGTCTTCTTCTTGTTCAGAGATCCCATGGATGAGTGGTCTACTGCCTTCTTCATTTCATAAGAAAGTCCTTCAAAGAAAAATGTGCAGCTGCACCCATTCGTTGAACATATCTGGTGGGCACCTTCTTGTCAGGTCCTTAAACCTCTCCCATGCTTCATATAGAGTCTCACCATCTTGCTGCCTGAAGGTTTGTACCTCAGCTCTCAACCTGTTGATCCGTTAAGGAGGATAGAATCTTGCCAAGAATTTGTTCACCACATCTTTTCAAGTTGCTAAATTCTCCTTTGGGAAGGATTCCAGCCATTTAGATGCATTGTCCTTGAGTGAGAAAGGGAACAGAAGTAGTCTATAGGTGTCAGGATGAACACCATTAGATTTCACAGTATCATATATCTTCAGGAAGGTGGTTAGATGTTGATTGGGGTCTTCTTGGACATTCCCTCCGAATGAACAATTGTTCTGAACAAGGGTGATGAGCTGTGGCTTTAGTTCAAAGTTGTTGGCATGTATGGTTGGCCTTTGGATGCTACTCCCACAGTTTTCTGGGTTTGGGTTGATATAAGAGCCTAAAACTCTTCTCTCCTGCCCAGCATGATTTGCTAGACCTTCTCTGCCATGGTTGTGAGCCTCTTCTTCATGATGGTTCTCCATATTTTCATCCATGTTTGGTTTAAAATACTCCTCTTCTTCCTCTGCACCAACTACTCATTTTCCTCTTGCTTCCCTCCTTAATCTCAAGAAGGTCCTCTCAAGTTCAGAATCAAAGGAAGTTGAAGCCCCGCTTCTTCTCCCTATCATACAACCAACAAGGCACAAGCAAGGAAATGGATGCAGAAAGTATTTCTGTTAGAATTGTTGTTAGTGTGAGTGATGCAATATATCAAACAGTTAGTGGGTTAGTGGACTGAATCGTAAACAACTAAGAAAAATGGGTAGGGGAAAGGGAAGAAAATAACTGAACAGAAAGTAGATTACTCAAACAGAATTTTAAATCAGATAAAATAAAAATGCTCAATCTAGTTATCCTCCAATTTAATCATTGTTGATACAAAATCAATCCCCGGCAACGGCGCCATAAACTTGATGCACGGAAACTTGTCTCTCAACAATTTTCCTTTGGCAAGTATACCGAATTGTCGTCAAGTAAAAACTCACAATAGAGTGAGGTCGAATCCCACAGGGATTGATTGGTCAAGCAACTTTAATTAGAGGAATGTTCTAGTTGAACTAAGCAGAATTGGATTTGAGATTTGCAGAAAATTAAATGATGGGAAAGTAAATAGCAGAAAATGTAAATGCTGGAAATAAAGAGCTGAATGTAAATGGCAGAAAGTAAATTGCAGAATCTTAAATGGGAATGGGGAAGATGCTCATAAAAGTAGATTGCAGAATTTAAAGAGAATGGGTAAGATCAGAAATGGGGAATTCATTGGGCTTAGGAGATGTTGCATTCTCCGGATCAAGTTCATTTTCATCTCTTCCTCAATCAATGCATTCATTGATCTCCTTGGCAATCTTAAGTGATCGAATTCTAATTTCTTTGTAATTCAATCTCTCAAATCTTGATCAATAGCCAATTCCTTGGTCAATTGCTCATGAGAAGAGATGAAGTATGGTCACTGATTATACCACATGTATTTCCAAATCAAAGTGTTGGTAGGATTATATGTCACTATATCCATCCAAACCCCAATTTGTTCCAACATGAGAAAGCATTTCTAGCATGATCTCTTCATTCCTCTTCCAAAGTTCCGAAGAGATCCAAGTATGAATAGCTTCTTTTCCAAGATAACTACCCAATTGAATGAAGATTGAAAGCTTTCTAGTAAAATCAAGAGAAGAGATAGAAGAAGAATAATGAAAACTAATATTGATCCATCAAATTGCAACAGAGCTCCCTAACCGAATGAAAGGGGTTTAGTTATTCATAGCTCTGGAAATGGAAAGCAAAGACGGAAAATACATTATGAAAAGTAAACTAGAAGTGCAGAGAAAGTAAATTATATAGAGAGTAGTTCTCAAATTTCCAACCCCCTTTCTAATTCAAAACTACCCCTATACGTTGAGAATCTTCCTTTCTCCCTACGTTAGAGTTCACGTTAGTGTGGCTAGCGTGACCCTTAACGTAGGCTTGCCACATCTTCGAGAATGTTAGTGACACTTACCTTTGTCACTAACGTTTCAAAACGCCCTACTTCCCACGTTAGAGTTCACGTTAACTAGGTTAACGTGGCTTCTAACGTGGTGGTGATAGCCATCTCCAACGTTAGTGACAAAGGTGAGTGTCACTAACGTTGGCTCATCATTCTTCAATCCATGTTAACTAAGTTAACGTGGGAGTTAACGTTGCTCATAGTGGCTCATTCCAACGTTAGTGACAAAGGTGAGTGTCACTAACGTTGGCGATTCTTGCTCCCTCCACGTTAGCTTCCACGTTAACTAAGTTAACGTGTCAACTAACGTGGATCAAAGTGGCTTAGTCCAACGTTAGTGACAAAGGTGAGTGTCACTAACGTTGGCCATTCTTTTGCTTCCCCACGTTAGAGTCCACGTTAACTTAGTTAACGTGGCTCTTAACATGGCCAATATGAGCTTGGTCTAACGTTAGTGACAAAGGTGAGTGTCACTAACGTTGGTTTCATTTTCTTCTTCCACATTAGAGTTCACGTTAACTTAGTTAACATGACTCTTAACGTAGGCTATGATGGCTTCGAGGATGTTATTGGCGATTACTTTTCTCATTAACGTTGCAAGCTAGCTCCCATTCCACGTTAGTGGTTACGTTAGTTAGACTAACGTGGCTGCTAACGTGGTTCTTCCTTGCTTCCTTTGTCCTGAAATCAAGCAATAGAGTGCATCAAAGTTCTAATCCAAATCATGAGACATGCATCATCCAATTTGTCATTCAATTTTTGCATAATTCTCATGAAATCATGTAAAGTGCATAATATTTGCTTGAATTCCCTAACTTGGAGGCTAACGTTGGGCATGTAAATCACTCCCTGGAAGTGGCCAACGTTTGCGCCAACGTTAGCCCCCTAACTTGGAGGCTAACGTTGGCACATGAATTACAAAGGGGGAAGGGCCAACGTTTGCGACAACGTTAGCCCCCTAACCTGGAGGCTAACGTTGGCACATGAAGACACAAGGGAGGGGCACCAACGTTTGCGCCAACGTTAGCCCCCTAACTTGGAGGCTAACGTTGGCGCCACTAGCACTAAACAAGGCCAACGTTAGGGTCAAAGTTAGACCCCTAACGTTGGCACCAACGTCCATACCAGAAGAATTTGGCTTGCTGATATGAAAAGTTGGGGCCAAAGTTAGACCCCTAACTTTGGCTCAAACGTTAGGTCCAACTATGGCTAACTTCAAAACCGGTTCAATTGGTTCACTTCGGTTCTTCTTCAAACTGCAAGAGCAATCAACCAAGGCCTCTTTCAACCCAATTCCACCAAGAACAAAGGCCCAACTCAAGGCTTGAAGATCATTTTGGAAAGTGTATAAGTAGGATAGAATTCAAGTTATTCGAGGAGCTTTCTTTTTAGAATTTTCATAATAGTTTCAGAGAGCTTTTGAACTTGAGTGAACTTTAATTTCTTGTTTTCATTGCTTTCAATTTTATTTTACATTTGTCTTGGATCTTGGATTGGAGAATTGAAGAAATTCTATTTCAATCTCAATCTTGGATCTCTCTGTTTCTTTACTGTTAATTAAATTCCATTTCCGGTTCATTGTTCTTCATCTCTAAGTAATTTACATTCCTTGCACTTTAAGATTCTGCAATTTACATTTCTTGCACTTTAAGTTTCTGCCATTTAATTTCTTGTTCTTTAAGTTTCAGCAATTTATTTCTTGTTCTCTTTACTTCAATGCAATTTAATTCTGCAAGTCACAAAACCATCAACCAAATCTTGATTCGCTTGACTAAATCAACCACTAAACTAAAATTGCTCAATCCTTCAATCCCTGTGGGATCGACCTCACTCCCGTGAGTTTTTATTACTTGATGCGACCCGGTGCACTTGCCGGTTAGATTGTGATGTTTTGGAAGAAATTTATTTTTCACCAAAATATCTCATCAGTGAAACTGGCCAAAATGCCCTGGCATCATCTGGGGATGGTAAGCTATTGCTACCTTATGAACAATCCCATGCTTCTTTCGTATACCTTCTAATCTCCTGTTACAAAAGTGAGTGTCTTGATCACTCATGATTGCTCGTGGTGATCCAAAGCGACAGATAAAATGATTTCTAACAAAGGAGACAACAACGTTAGCATCATCAGTATGGGTAGGAATTACTTCCACCCATTTAAAAACATAATCTACAGCTAACAATATATATAAGAAACCACTAGAGTTTGGGAATGGACCCACGAAGTCAATTCCCCAAACATAAAAAATTTCACAGAATAACCTAAGTTGTTAGGGCATCTCATCCCCCTTGGATATATTGCCAAACCTTTGGCATGGGGAATGTAACAACTCTAGTTTTTGAAAATCAAATAATTAGTCATTTGTGATTTATTTTATTTGTTGATAATTTTATTTTAAGAAAATTATTTTATTAAAAATGATTAGATTGATAATTATAAATACCTTAATTCTACGTCAATTAATATTTATGTACAATATTTATTATAATTGGTTATTTTATAAATTGAAATTAAAGTTTCGGAGATAGAAAAATAAAGAAAAGTTATATCCTTTAATTTGAACAACTAATATTGAGCTAAACCATATTTTATAAACATGTGATTAATATATTTATTTTATATTTTAAATTAGAAATAATTGATTGAACTTAGCTATATGATGATAAATAATATTCTTAAATATTTTTAATAGAGTATATTTGATTTTAAAATTACTCTACCCTTCAATTTTATCAAAATATCTATTCATATCTATCCATATTCTTTTATAAAATCCCTAATTCCTAAAGTTAAATTTCTAAATTGAATCAGAAACCCTAATTCACAAATCCCAGAAACCCTAGCCCAGCTACCCTCTTCCCCAAGACTCAGCAGCAGCTATGCAGCCCTATCCAAAACACACACACACGGTTCCCTGAGCCAAAGGAAAAAAAAAGAACGGGAACAGAAAGAAAAGGGGGACCGAGGAAGGAAAGGGGGGAGAAGAGGGAGGCGGCGCGGTGGGTGCCACTGCCACCGTCGCCGCTGTTGCTAGCAGAGGGGAGGGGAGATCTGAGCGAGGAGAGAGATCGACCCACGCCTCGCCGCCGCGCCAACGTCCCAGTGCCGCCGTCGCGTCATCGTCGAACTGGAGGGAAGAGCTGCTGCCGCCACGCCTCGCCGTCGAGCTGCATCACGGCGCCGTCCTGTTCATGGAGCCACAAGCTCGCATCACTGCCGATCCATCTAGTAGCCAACGCCGTTGCGGGGGAAGACCAGAGCCGAGGCAAGGAGCAGCGCCGAGAGGAAGAGAAGGAGCTGCGCCACATCGTCGTCCAGCCACTGTCCGACCCGCCATCACCGGCGTTTCGCTACTGTCGCTGCAGAGGCCAAATGCCATCAAACTTTCTGCCACCAACTTGGGGTCCGTCGTTGTCAAGACCGTAAGGAGAGAGAGACAAGGCCGAAACTGTGCGTCCGAGAGAGAAGGGTGGATGTTGTTCGCACTGTCGTACCATCACCACGGCCAGGATCCGTCGCAACCGCCGTGAGCCGTCCCTGTTGTCTTAGTGGTCGCCATCACCATGAGTAAAGTCTGCTGCTGGTATTAGTTGAGACTGCCGAAGTTGCTGCTTTGATTCAGATACAATTCGTGCTAGTTCCTGCTCACCGTTGTCCTTTGTTCTGCCTCTGCTTTTGAATTTTGCAGTACCCAAACCTCTGCCGCCGTGGGTATTGCTGTTGGGGGGGAACCAATGTTGGAGCTGCCCTTAATGATTCTGATTCTGCTACGTAAGTTCTGAGATGCTGTCTTGTTGCTGGAGGAAGAGAACTCGTAAAAAAAAAATGTCATCGGGGCTGCTGTTTGGTTTGATTGCCTTGTTAATGCGACACTGAGGTAGGGGATTTATTTCAAAATTAACAGCTTTTAACTTATGAATGCCAATGAGGTTTAGTGAGTAATTGCAAATAATTCATAATTATGATTAATTGATAGAAATAAGCTTGATTGATTTGAGATTGTGAAATTTGGATTAAGTTTGGTATTGAGATGATTTTCTAGTATTTAAATTAATTTATTGATTTTAGAGTGTGGCTGTAAATATCATTGGGTGTTTTTGTTGTGAGTGATTGATTAATTGATAAGATTAATTCTGGTTGAGGCTATGATTGATATTGGTTTTCTGATTTTGATGTAATTATTGAAAATTCTGATTTTATGTGATTATTCTAAATTGGTTGAGTTGTGGCTATATTCTAAATATTGAGGATAAGTGCTTACTGTTGATTTTAGTTATCAGATATATATGAATGGCTGTGAATTTGACTTGTGACTGGCTGAAATTCATTTTGGTGGTTATTGAAGGATTAGAACTTAAAGGATTAAACTGTCTTGAGAACCTGATTTTCTGAAATAATATAGTAAATTTTAAGAGTATATAAATAATTTTGTAATGGTTAGACTAATTTTCTGTGTCATGATTTATTGATTCTGACTTGGCTGTGATTGTGGCCGGTTTCATGGTTGTAAGTGATTAATTGATGATATTGATTTTGATTTGAGGCTGTAACTATTTCCGATTTTCTGATTGTTTGGAATTACTGAGAATCCTGTTATTTGATTATGTTGAGCTGGTTGCCATAGGCTGGTTTGCTTGATGGTTGCAAATTGACTGAAATTCTGATCTTTGACGGATTTATATTGAATTGAATGATGTGCTGGTTATTTGATATATTGTAACGGTAGTGGAATTGGTTGGTGGAATTAAGTAAAGGAGATGGCAGCCGAACCCAACAACAATAATGCAAGGAGAATGCTTGGTGACTTTACTGCACCTAATTCCAATTTACATGGAAGAAGCATCTCCATTCCTGCCATTGGAGAAAACAACTTTGAGCTGAAACCTCAGCTAGTTTCTCTGATGCAGCAGAACTGCAAGTTTCATGGACTTCCATCTGAAGATCCTTTTCAGTTCTTAACTGAATTTGAATGCAAGCTGCATCCAATAGTACTCAAGAGGCATCTTCTGAAGAAAAAGCTTATGATCCTGAAAACCCTGCAATAGCAGAGGTAAATTATATGGGTGAACCTTATGGAAACACCTATAACACATCATGGAGAAATCATCTAAATTTCTCATGGAAGGATCAAAAGCCTCAACAAGGCTTTAATAATGGTGGAAGAAATAGGTTTAACAATAGTAAACCTTTTCCATCATCCACTCAGCAACAGACAGAGAACTCTGAACAAAATACCACTAATTTAGCAAACTTAGTCTCCGATCTATCTAAGGCCACTGTGAGTTTCATGAATGAAACAAGGTCATCCATTAGAAATTTGGAGGCACAAGTGGGCCAGCTGAGTAAAAGGATCACTGAAATCCCTCCTAGTACCCTCCCAAGCAATACAGAAGAAAATCCAAAAGGAGAGTGCAAGGCCATTGAATTAATCACCATGGCCGAACCTGTGAAGGAAGGAGAGGACGTGATTTCCAAGGAGGAAGACCTCCTGGGACGTCCAGTGATCAATAAGGAGCTTCCCTTTGAGGAACCAAAGGAATCTGAGACTCATCTAGAGACCATAGAGATTCCATTGAACCTCCTTATGCCCTTCATGAGCTCTGACGAGTA
>NC_029789.2:84762042-84763944 GCF_000816755.2 Arachis ipaensis
TCAAGAAAATAGGCTTATGGACAAGTAGAGGACGTTTTAGTAAAGGTTGAAGGCCTTTACATCCCTGCTGATTTCATAGTCCTAGATACTGGGAAGGATAAGGATGAATTCATCATCCTTGGAAGACCCTTCCTAGCCACAGCAAGAGCTGTGATTGATGTTGACAGAGGTGAATTAGTCCTTCAATTGAATGGGGACTCCCTTGTGTTTACAACTCGAGGTCATCCTTCTGTAAACATAGAGAGGAAGCATAAAAAGCTTCTCTCACTGCAGAGTCAACCAGAACCCCCACAGTCAAACTTTAAGTTTGATGTTTGGAGGCCACAACCAAACTCTAAGTTTGGTGTTGAACTCCCATATCCAAACTCTAAGTTTGGTGTTGGAGAGTCTCAATAATGCTCTGAACATCTATGAGGCTCCATGAGAGCCCACTGTCAAGCTATTGACATTAAGGAAGCGCTTGTTGGGAGGTAACCCAATTTTTATTTATCTAATTCTATTTTTCTTGTTCTTTCATGTTTTATTAGGTTCATGATCATGTGGAGTCACAAAATAAATATAAAAATTGAAAACGGAATCAAAAATAGCAGAAGAAAAATCACACCCTGGAGGAAGACCTTACTGGCATTTAAACGCCAGTAAGATGCATCTGGCTGGCGTTCAACGCCAGAACAGAGCATGGTTCTGGCGCTGAACGCCCAAAATAGGCAGCATCTGGGCGTTTGAATGCCAGAATTGCACCCTGGAGAAGAGCTGGCGCTGAACGCCCAGAACAAGCATGGTTCTAGCGTTCAACGCCAGAAATGGGCAACAAATGGGTGTTCAACGCCCAGAACAAGCACCAATCTGGCGCTGAACGCCCAGAGTTGTGTGCAAGGGCATTTTGCATGCCTAATTTGGTGCAAGGTTGTAAATCCTTGAACACCTCAGGATCTGTGAACCCCACATGATCACCTCAGGATCTGTGGACCCCACAGGATCCCCACTTACCTCCACTCACTTCTTCTCACCCCTCTTTCACACAATCCCATAAACCCTCTTTCCCAAAACTCTTCACCAATCACCTCAATCTCTCTTCCCTATCACCACTTCACCACTCACATCCACCCACTCTTCCCCATAAACCTACCTCATAAACACCACCTACCTTCAAAATTCAAAATCAATTTCCCACCTAAACCCACCCTATATGGCCGAAACCTTGCCCCCCTCCCTTCCCTATATATAGCCCTCCATTCTTCTTCAAATTCACACAACAAAACCCTATCTTCCTCTTCTTGACCGAAACACATCTCCCTCTCCCTCTCCTCCATTTCTTCTTCTTCTTCATCTATTCTTTCTTTTCTTGCTCGGGGGCGAGCAAAATTCTAAGTTTGGTGTGGTAAAAGCATAAGCTTTTTGTTTTTCCATTACCAATGATGGCACCTAAGACCGAAGAATCCTCTAGAAAAGGGAAAGGGAAGACAAAAGCTTCCACCTCCGAGTCATGGGAGATGGAAAGATTCATCTCCAAAGCTCATCAAGACCACTTCTATGATATTGTGGCCAAGAAGAAGGTGATCCCTGAGGTCCCTTTCAAGCTCAAGAAGAATGAGTATCCGGAGATCCGACATGAAATCCAAAGAAGAGGTTGGGAAGTTCTAACAAAACCCATCCAACAAGTTGGCATCCTAATGGTTCAAGAGTTCTATGCCAATGCATGGATCACTAGGAACCATGATCAAAGTAAGAACCCGGACCCAAAGAAGTATCTCACCATGGTTCGGGGGAAATAATTAGATTTTAGTCCGGAAAATGTAAGGTTGGCGTTTAACTTGCCTATGATGCAAGGAGATGCACGTCCCTACACTAGAAGGGTCAACTTTAATCAAAGGTTGGACCAAGTCCTCATGGACATATGTG
>NC_029789.2:84763972-84782051 GCF_000816755.2 Arachis ipaensis
AAGAGAAGCCCATCACTAAGAAAAGGATGGAGCAAGCAAGAGAGCCCATTCATGGAGCTCAAGAGGCGCAGGAAGCTCATCACCATGAGATCCCGGAGATGCCTCAAATGCATTTTCCACCACAAAACTATTGGGAGCAAATCAACACCTCCCTAGGAGAATTAAGTTCCAACATGGGACAACTAAGGGTGGAACATCAAGAGCACCCCATCATCCTTCATGAAATTAGAGAAGATCAAAAAGCAATGAGGGAGGAGCAACAAAGACAAGGAAGAGACATAGAAGAGCTCAAGGACATCATTGGTTCCTCAAGAAGGAAACGCCACCATCACTAAGGTGGACTCATTCCTTGTTCTTATATTCTCTGTTTTTCGTTTTCTATGATAAGTGCTTATCTAAGTTTGTGTCTTATTACATGATCATTAGTATTTAGTAACTATGCCTTAAAGTAGTGAATATGAATTCATCACCTCTCTTAAATGAAAACTGTTTTAATTCAAAAGAACAAGAAGTACATGAGTTTCGAATTTATCCTTGAACTTAGTTTAATTATATTGATGTGGTGACAATGCTTCTTGTTTTCTGAATGAATGCTTGAACAGGGCATATGTCTTTTCAAGTTGTTGTTTAAGAATGTTAAATATGTTGGCTCTTGAAAGAATGATGACAAGGAGACATGTTATTTGATAATCTGAAATATCATAAAAATGATTCTTGAAGCAAGAAAAAGCAGCAAAGCACAAAGCTTGCAGAAAAAAAAAAGAGAAAAAAAAAAGAAGTAGCGAAAAAAAAATTAGAAAGAAAAAGAAAAAGCAAGCAGAAAAAGCCAAAAGCTCTTAAAACCAAGAGGCAAGAGCAAAAAGCCAGTAACCCTTAAAACCAAAAGGCAAGGGCAAATAAAAAGGATCCCAAGGCTTTGAGCATCAGTGGATAGGAGGGCCTAAAGGAATAAAATCCTGGTCTAAGCGGCTAAACCAAGCTGTCCCTAACCATGTGCTTGTGGCGTGAAGGTGTCAAGTGAAAACTAGAGACTGAGCGGTTAAAGTCAAGGTCCAAAGCAAAAAAAAGAGTGTGCTTAAGAACCCTGGACACCTCTAATTGGGGACTTTAGCAAAGCTAAGTCACATTCTGAAAAGGTTCACCCAATTATGTGTCTGTGGCATTTATGTATCCGGTGGTAATACCGGAAAACAAAGTGCTTAGGGCCACGGCCAAGACTCATAAAATAGCTGTATTCAAGAATCATCATACTGAACTAGGAAAATCAATAACACTATCTGAACTCTGAGTTCCTATAAAAGCCAATCATTCTGAACTTCAATGGATAAAGTGAGATGCCAAAACTATCCAAGAGGCAAAAAGCTATAAGTCCCGCTCATTTGATTGGAGCTATGTTTCATTGATAGTTTGGAATTTATAGTATATTCTCTTCTTTTTATCCTATTTGATTTTCAGTTGCTTGGGGACAAGCAACAATTTAAGTTTGGTGTTGTGATGAGCGGATAATTTATACGCTTTTTGGCACTATTTTTAGTATGTTTTTAGTAGAATCTAGTTACTTTTAGGAATGTTTTTATTATTTTTTATGTTAAATTCATATTTCTGGACTTTACTATGAGTTTGTGTGTTTTTCTGTGATTTCAGGTATTTTCTGGCTGAAATTGAGGGACTTGAGAAAAAATCAGATTCAGAGGTTGAAGAAGGACTGCTGATGCTGTTGGATTCTGACCTCCCTGCACTCAAAGTGGATTTTCTGGAGCTACAGAACTCAAAATGGCGCGCTTCCAATTGCGTTCGAAAATAGACATCCAGAGCTTTCCGGAAATGTATGATAGTCCATACTTTGGCCGAGTTTAGATGATGTAAAAGGGCGTTGAACACCAGTTCTACGCTGCTGTCTGGAGTTGTGACAATGGTGATGTCCTTACATAAAGCCATCCATGGAAAGGAGTAAGATTGATTGGATGAAGACAGCAGGAAAGCAGAGGTTCAGAGGAACGAATGCATCTCTATACGCTTATCTGAAATTCTAACCAATGAATTGCATAAGTATTTCTATCCTTATTTTATGTTTACTTCTTATTTAATTTCGAAAACTCCATAACCTTTTGATATCCGCCTGATTGAGATTTACAAGGTGACCATAGCTTGCTTCATACCAACAATCTCCGTGGGATCGACCCTTACTCGCGTAAGGTTTATTACTTGGACGACCCAGTGCACTTGCTGGTTAGTTGTGCGAAGTTGTGATAAAAAGTTGTGATTACAATTGAGCGTACCATGTTGATGGCGCCATTGATGATCACAATTTCGTGCACCAAACACGAAGAACAAATTTTTGAAAAATTTTTAAGTAAATAAAAGCACAAAAACACCAAACTTAAAATTTTTAGAAAATAAAGCACAAATTTTCAAAAAAATAAAAGAAAACACAAAGAAGACACCAAACTTAGAAATTTTAAAAATCAAGAAAGAACTAAAGACATGCAATTTCGATAAATTAAAAGAAAATACAAGCATGCAATTGACACCAAACTTAAAATATGAAACTAAACTCAAATAAAAGACTCTAAACCAACAAAAATAAAATATTCCTAATCTAAGCAACAAGATAAACCGTCAGTTGTCCAAACTCGAACAATCCCTGGCAACGGCGCCAAAAACTTGGTGCACGAAATTACAACCACACTTTTGTAACTCCGCACAACTAACCAGCAAGTGCACTGGGTCGTCCAAGTAATACCTTACGTGAGTAAGGGTCGATCCCACGGAGATTGTCGGCTTGAAGCAAGCTATGGTTATCTTGTAACTCTTATTCAGGATATCAGTAATTCTCAGATTTAATTGTAAAAAGTAAAAGAACATGAAATAAATACTTGTTATGCAATAATAAAGAACAGGTTGAGGCTTTGGAGATGCTTTGTCTTCGGAACCTCTGCTTTCCTACTGTCTTCTTCTTCATGCACACAAGACTCCTTCCATGGCAAGCTTTATGTTGGGCATCACCATTGTCAATGGCTACATCCCGTCCTCTCAGTGAAAATGTTCCAAATGCGCTGTCATCGCACGGCTAATCATCTGTCGGTTCTCGATCATGTCGGAATAGGATCCATTGATCCTTTTGCGTCTATCACTACGCCCAACACTAACGAGTTTGAAGCTCGTCACTGTCATCCCTTCCTAGATCCTACTCAGAATACCACAGACAAGGTTTAGACGTTCCGGATCTCAGGAATGACCGCCAATGATTCTAGCTTATACCACGAAGACTCTGATTTGAATCATGAGGCTAAGAGATATGCATTCAATCTAAGGTAGAACGGAGGTGGTTGTCAGGCACGCGTTCATAGGTGAGAATGATGATGAGTGTCACAGATCATCACATTCATCAAGTTGAAGTGCGAATGAATATCTTAGAATGGAAGCAAGCGTAATAGAATGGAAAACAGTAGTAATTGCATTAATTCATGAAGAACAGCAGAGCTCCTCACACCCAACAATGGGGTTTAGAGACTCATGCCATAGAGAACACAACAAGAAACATGTAAAGTGTCATGAGGTACAAGATGAATCACTGAAAGTAGTATTTATAGTAAACTAGTGACCTAGGGTTACAGAAAATGAGTAAGCTAGGGTGTTTATTATAAAAATCCACTTCCGGGGACCACTTGGTGTGTGCTTGGGCTGAGCATTGAAGCTTTCATGTGTAGAGACATTTCCTGGAGTTAAACGCCAGCTTTTATGCCAGTTTGGGCGTTTAACTCCAGCTTTTGTGCTAGTTCTGGAGTTAAACGCCAGAATTCTTGAGCTGACTTGGAACGCCTGTTTGGGCCATCAAATCTCGGACAAAGTATAGACTATTATATATTGCTGGAAAGCCCAGGATGTCTACTTTCCAACGCAATTGAGAGCGCGCCAATTGGGCTTCTGTAGCTCCAAAAAATCCACTTTGAGTGCAGGGAGGTCACAATCCAACAGCATCTGCAGTCCTTTTTCAGCCTCTGAATCAGATTAAAGCTCAGGTCCCTCAATTTCAGCCTAAAAATACCTGAAATCATAGAAAAACACACAAACTCATAGTAAAGCCCAGAAAAGTGATTTTTATTTAAAAACTAATAAAAACATAATAAAAACTAACTAAAATATACTAAAAACATACTAAAAACAATGCCAAAAAGCATATAAATTATTCGCTCATCATGATGCTAGAGGTAAGTGAATTTTGAAGGTCTTTCTGCTCTTATACAATAGAGTGAAGCATCTCATCATTGGTAGAAGAAGCGGGATAAGTAATTTGAGGGGCCTACTGATGGTTGTTCTGAGGCGCTTGGGACTGCCTTTGGTGAGGTGCTCTGTAAGGATGGTTTTGGTTTTGATGTTGCTAAAGAGGGTTCTGTTGATACCGGTTCTGCTGATTATTGTTGTTGTTCCACCTCTGATTTCCACCGTTGTCTCTGCCTCCTCGATTATAGTTGTCCCTTCATCCTTGGTTGGAATTATCTCTCTAGCCTTGGATGGAGTTATCTTGCCAACCTTGATTGTAGTTCCCACCTTGGTTATATTTACCGCCTTGTTGATGGTATCCTTGATTTGGACGGTCATAGAAATTATGAGTAGCTGCCAAGATGTTGTCTTCTTGTTGGAGCTGTGGACACTCATCAGTGTAATGAGTATAGCAGGCACGTATTCCCCACACTCTCTGAGGAACCAACTGTTGACACTGTTGTTGTGGGGGAGGCTGAGGTTGTTGTTGATTCAGCTATAGCTGCTTTAGTATGTTGGTCATCTCTCCAATAGTCTGTGTGAGAGCAGCAGTCTCACTACTAGAGTAAACCTCTGTAATAGCCTTGGGATGGTTGTTCCTGTGCTTGACATTCCGGGTAGATTTAGCTAGATCGGTGATCAGTTGCCACGCTTCTGTCACCGTCTTGTACTTCTACAGAGAGCCATTACTTGCAGCATCTAGTGTAGTCTTGTCTTGAGGCATCATGCCTTGTGTGAAATAACTGATCAACACCAACTGGTCAATCTTGTGGTGGGGACATGAGTCTAGGAGATTTCTGAAGCGTTCCCAATATTCATATAGAGTCTCTGACTCTCTTTGGATAATGCAGGAAATTTCTTTCCTCAGTCTGTCTGTAACTTCAGCTAGAAAGTACTTTTCCAGGAATTCCCTTCTGAGCAGATCCCAGTTAGTGACAACTGCTTCGGGTTGAGTGTAGAACCACTCCCTTGCCTTTTCCTCAAAAGAAAACAGGAAGGCATATAGCCAAATAGTAGTTTCATCTGCACCATGACTCCTAGTAGTAGAGCAGGCTGTTTGAAAATCTCTGAGGTGCTTTATGAGCTCCTGAGTAGGTAAGTCGTGAAACTTGGGCAGAAAGTTGATTAGCGCAGTCTTTAGTTCAAAATCTGCAGCCAGATTCAGATGACGCGCTTGATACGGTTGCACTGTAAAGTCTGGAGCTCCTACTTCCTGGAGAGTAATCCTTCTGGGCTCCGCCATATTACCTGCACGTAAATCAACAGAATCAATAGCAGAGGAGCTTTTTTCTTCCTCAGATGGCACTTCAGATTCGCCTCAGGGATCATCTTCTTCTTGGCCATAACTTCATAGAAGTGGTCTTGATGGACCTTTGAAATGAATCTCTCCATCTCCCATGACTCAGAGGTGGAAGCAATTGCCTTCTCTTTCCTCTTTCTTGAGGTTTCTCTGGCCTTAGGTGCAATTAATGGTTATGGAAAAACAAAAAAAAATGCTTTTACCACAACAAACTTAAAATGTTTGCTCATCCTCGAGCAAAAAAAGAAAGAAAATAGAAGAAGAAGAAGAAAATGCAGGAGAAGGAGGGGAAGAGTGTAATCGGCCAAGGGGAAATAAGTGTTTGTAATGTGTGAAATGAGGTAGTGTTGAGGGGTTTATATAGGGGTGGGGGAAGGGTTAGGTTTCGTGTATTATGGTTAGGTTTGGGAGGGAAAGGATTTTGAATTTGGAGGTAGGTGGGCTTTTTGGGGAAGAGTGGATGGATGTAAGTGGTGAAGGGTATTTGGGAAAGAGATATGGAAGTGATTGGTGAAGGGTATTTGGGAAAGAGAGTTATAAAAGGGTGTGAAGAGGAGAGAAGAAGAGGTGGAGTAGGTGGGGATCCTGTGGAGTCTACAGATCCTGAGGGGTCAAGGACTTAACATCCCTGCTTCATTTAAGCGTGCAAAACGCCCTTAGACTGCATTTTTGGCGTTAAACGCCAGGTTGCTGCTTGTTTCTGGCATTTAACGCAAGCTTTTCTCCCATTCTTGGCGTTAAATACCAATTAGATGCTCTGTTCTGGCATTAAACGCCAGTTTGGTGCTTGTTTTTGGCGTTTAACGCCAGCTTGATGCTTCTTACTGGCGTTTAAACGCCAGTAAGTTCTTCCTCCAGGGTGAGCTATTTTTCATGCTATTTTTAATTCTGTTTTTGATATTTTAGTTGTTTTTGTGACTTCACATGATCATTGAAAGATGCGAGAAGATTGATAGTTTAGAAGTTATAGTAAACTCTCGTTGCAAGTAGAGTTACTAAACCAAGCATTCAACCATTCCTACAAACGTTTTGGTTGTCACAAGTACAAACCCCTAAATAAATTGGTAACCGAAGTATTTAAACCTCGGGTCGTCTTCTCAAGGAACTGCAGGGAAGTATGTTCTTATTATTGGTTATGAAGATTGTAAATTGGGGTTGTGAAGATGAGGAACAAGTAATTTAAATTGTAATTAAAATAAGTGAAAGACTGTAAGGTAAATAAACAACTGTAAAATAAACTGAGATTCGGAACGTCTAAACCTTGTCTGTGGTATTCTGAGTAGGATCTGGGAAGGGATGACTGTGACGAGCTTCAAACTCGCGATTGTGGGGCGTGTGACAGACGCAGAAGGATCAATGGATCCTATTCCGACATGATCGAGAACCGACTGCTGATTAGCCGATGTTGTGACAGAGCATCAGGACCATTTTCATTGAGAGGACGGGATGTAGCCATTGACAACGGTGATGCCCAACATAAAGCTTGCCATGGAAAGGAGTATAAATGATTGGAAGAAGGCAATAGGAAAGCAGAGGTTCAAGGGGAACAAAGTATCTTCATACGCTTATCTGAAATTCACCAATGAATTACATAAGTATCTCTATCTTTATTTTATGTTTATTTCCATCACGTTAAACTCCATAACAATTTGAATCTGCCTGAGATTTACATGATGACCATAGCTTGCTTCAAGCCGACAATCTCCGTGGGATCGACCCTTACTCACGTAAGGTTTATTACTTGGACGACCCAGTGCACTTGCTGGTTAGTTGTGCGGAGTTGTGATAAAGAGTTGAGATTACAATTGTGCGTACCAAGTTGTTGGCGCCATTGATGATCACAATTTCGTGCACCAAGTTTTTGGCGCCGTTGCCGGGGAAGGAACGAATGAACGAACAATAATTTTGCATTTGTTTCCAGCAACAACACTAAGTTTTTGGCGCCGTTGCCGGGGATTGTTCGAGTTTGGACAACTGATGGTTCATCATGTTGCTTAGATTAGGTATCTTTTCCTCAGAATTTTTAAGAATGAATTCTAGAGTTTCAAGGTGATGTTCCCACCATCACAAAAGCTGATTGATTCTCGTCAGTTTAGCTATTAAATGTAATACTAGACATTGCATGATTCCTGGAATTCTTATTAAAAGTTTTGATTCTCTTTATTTTCTTTTCTATATAATTTTCAAAAAAAAAATGTTAAAATCATAAAACCAAAAATATTTTATGTTTATTGTTTGAGTCTATTGTCTAATTTTAAGTTTGGTGTCAATTGCATGTCTTTATCCTTCTAATTTTCGAAAATTTATACATATTGTTCTTCATTGATCTTCAAGTTGTTCTTGATGATTTCATTGCTTTGATCTTCAAATTCTCTTGTTTTGTATGTTTTGTTGTTTCTTACATGCATTTTTACATTGTTATAGTCCTTAGTATACAAACTTTTAAGTTTGGTGTCTTACATGCATTGTTTATTTGATCTTAGTTGCATTTTTATTGATTCCCATCATCAAAAATTCAAAAATATTTTAAAACTATGTCTTTTTAAGTCAATAATACAGAGAATTGAAGATTCAGAACATTCAGCAGAGGAATCAAACAGAAAAAGCTGGGCGTTCAAAACGCCCAGTGAAGAAGGAAAACTAGTGTTTAAACGCCAGCCAGGGCACCTGGCTGGGCATTTAACACCCAAAAAGGTAGAGATTTGGGCGTTAAACGCCAGAATGGGCACCATTCCGGGCGTTTAATGCCAGGATGACACTAGAGGGAAGATTTTGTTTTTAATTCACATTTTTTTCAAGTTTTCATAATTTTTCAAAATCAAATCATTTTCAAATCATATCTTTTCAATCATATCTCTTTCAAAATCAATTTCTTTCCATTTTATATTTATTTTCACTATTTTCAAAAATCCTTGCTTCAATTCAAGATTTACTTCAAAAATTTTCAAGTTGTTACTTGCCTATTAAGAAAGGATCAAACTTTAAATTTTGAAATCATATCTTTTAATTTCTTGATAGTCAAGTAATCAACTTTAATTTTAAAAATTTTCTTTTTCTAAATTGATTTTCAATCATATCTTTTCAAACATATCTCTTCAATCACATCTTTTTCAAAATTAATTTTTTTTTCAATCATATCTTTTTCTAATTTCAAAATCTTTTTAAAAAATCACTTTATTTCTTTCCCAATCTTAGTTTTCAAAAATCTCAATCAAATTTTCAAATTTCTTTTTAATTATTTCAAAATCTTTTTAAATTATTTTCGAAAATTCTTCCCCTCTTTTCACATCCTTCTATTTAAAGGACTAAGACTCCTCATCAAGGTGCAATTCGAACTCTGTCCCTCTTGATAAGTTCAAATTCCCTCTTCTCCACCTCCTCCTTCTATTATTCTTTTCTTCTGACACTTCAAGGAATCTCTATATTTTGACAAAGAGGATTCCATACTTTTTTGTTCTCTTCTCTTTCATATGAGCAGGAACAAAGATAAAGGCATACTTGTTCAAGTTGATCCTGAACCTGAAAGGACCTTGAAGAGAAAGCTAAGAGAAGCTAAAGAACAATTCTCTTTAGAGGGCCTAACAGAGCTTTTCAAGGAAGAAGAAATCATGGCAGCCGAAAACAACAATGCCAATAATGCAAGGAAGGTGCTTGGTGACTTTACTGCACCTACTCCTGATTTCTATGGGAGAAACATCTCAATCCCTGCCATTGGAGCAAACAACTTTGAGCTTAAGCCTCAATTAGTTTCTCTAATACAACAGAATTCCAAGTTTCATGGACTTCCATTGGAAGATCCTCATCAGTTCTTAGCTGAATTCCTACAAATCTGTGACACTGTCAAGACCAATGGGGTTGACCCTGAAGTCTACAGACTTATGCTCTTTCCTTTTGCTGTAAGAGACAGAGCTAGAACATGGTTAGATTCACAACCTAAGGAAAGCTTGAACTCTTGGGAAAAGCTAGTCAATGCCTTCTTGGTAAAGTTCTTTCCACCTCAAAAATTGAGTAAGCTTAGAGTGGAAGTCCAAACCTTTAGACAGAAGGATGGTGAGTCCCTCTATGAAGCTTGGGAGAGATACAAGCAATTGATCAGAAGGTGCCCTTCTGACATGCTTTCAGAATGGAGCATCATATGAATCTTCTATGATTGTCTGTCTGAACTATCCAAGATGTCATTGGATAGCTCTGCTGGAGGATCTCTTCATCTGAAGAAGACGCCTGCAGAAGCTCAAGAACTCATTGAAATAGTTGCAAATAACCAATTTATGTACACCTCTGAAAGGAATCCTGTGAATAATGGATCAACTCAGAAGAAAGGGGTTCTTGAGATTGATACTATGAATGCCATATTGGCTCAGAATAAAATATTAACCCAACAAGTCAATATGATTTCTCAGAGTCTGTCTGAAATGCAAGCAGCAACAGGCAGTACTAAGGAAGCTTCCTCTGAAGAAGAAGCTTATGACCCTGAGAACCCTGTAATGGAAGAGGTGAATTACATGGGAGAACCCTATGGAAACACCTATAATCCTTCATGGAGAAATCACCCAAATTTCTCATGGAAGGACCAACAGAGGCCTCAACAAGGCTTCAACAACAACAATGGTGGAAGAAATAGGCATAGCAATGGCAAGGCTTTTCCATCATCTTCTCAGCAACAGACAGAGAATACTAAGCAGAGCCCCTCTGACTTAGCAACCATTGTCTCTGATCTAATCAAGACCACTCAAAGTTTCATGACTGAAACAAGATCCTCCATTAGAAACTTGGAGGCACAAGTGGGTCAGCTGAGTAAGAAAATTACTGAACTCCCTCCTAGCACTCTTCCAAGCAATACAGAAGAGAATCCAAAAAGAGAGTGCAAGGCCATAACCACATCTCACATGGCCGAACATGGAAAGGAGGAAGAGGCAGTGATTCGGAAGACCTCAATGGACGCCCACTGACCTCCATGGAGTTCCCTAATGAGAAACCATGGAATCTGAGGCTCACACTGAGACCATAGAGATTCCATTAAATTTACTTTTGCCATTCATGAGCTCTGATGAGTATTCTTCCTCTGAAGAGGATGAAGATGTTACTGAAGAGCAAGTTGCTAAGTACCTTGGAGCAATCATGAAGCTAAATGCTAAGTTGTTTGGTAATGAGACTTAGGAGGATGAACCTCTATTGCTCATCAAAGAACTGGATGACTTGATTAGTCAGAGATTACCTCAAAAGAGATAGGACCCTGGAAAGTTCTCAATCCCTTGTACCATAGGCACCATGACCTTTGAGAAGGCTCTGTGTGACCTAGGGTCAAGCATAAACCTTATGCCTCTCTCTGTAATGGAGAAGTTAGGGATCATTGAGGTACAAGCTGCAAGAATCTCACTAGAGATGGCAGACAATTCAAAGAAGTAGGCTTATGTACTTGTAGAGGATGTCTTGGTAAAAGTTGAAGACCATTACATCCCTGCTGATTTCATAATCCTAGAAACCGAGAAGTGTATGGATGAATCCATCATCCTTGGCAGACCCTTCCTAGCCACAGCAAAAGCTGTGACTGACGTTGACAGAGGAGAATTGATCATTCAAGTGAATGAAGACTCCCTTGTGTTTAAAGCTCAAAGATATCCCTCTGTAACCATGGAGAGGAAGCATGAAGAGCTTCTCTCAATACAGAGTCAAACAGAGCCCCCACAGTCAAACTCTAAGTTTGGTGTTGGGAGGCCACAACAAAACTTTAAGTTTGGTGTTGAACCCCCACATTCAAACTCTAAGTTTGGTGTTGGGAGTTTCCAACATTGCTCTGAACATCTGTGAGGCTCCATGAGAGCCCGCTGTCAAGCTATTGACATTAAAGAAGCGCTTGTTGGGAGGCAACCCAATCGTTACTATTCTATGTTAAATTTCTAATTTCCTTTGTTATTTTATGTTTTCTGTAGTTTGATGATCATGTGAAGTCACAAAAACAATTGAAAAAGCAAAAACAAAGTGAAAAATAGAATGAAAAATAGAACACCCTAGAGGAGACAGTTACTGGCGTTTAAACGCCAGTAAAGGTAGCAGAATGGGCATTAAACGCCCAGTCTGGCACCATTCTGGGCGTTTAACGCTAGAAAAGGGCACCAGACTGGCGTTTAACGCCAGGAATGGGCAAGAAGCTGGCGTTAAATGCCAGAAATGGGCAACAGCCTAGCGTTTAACGCTAGGATTGGCAGCAAGGGGCGTTTTGCATGCCACTTGGTGCAGGGATGAGATATCCTTGACACCTCAGGATCTGTGGACCCCACAGGATCCCCACCTACCCCACCTCTCTCTCTCTTCTTCACCCATTCACCAATCACCTCAATACCTCTTCCCCAAAAACCCCTCACCTATCAAATCCCACCATTCTCTTCACCACTCACATCCATCCTTCATAAAACCCCACCTACCTCACCATTCAAATTCAAACCACTTTCCCTCCCAAACCCACCCTCTATAGCCAAACCATACACACCCTCTCACCCCTATATAAACCCATCTTCACTCCTTCATTTTCACACAACCTAATCAACACTTCTCTCCCTTGGCCGAATTACAAAGCCCACTCCATCTCCTCTATTTCTTCTTCTTCTACTCTCTTCTTTATTCTTTTGCTCGAGGATGAGCAACCTTCCAAGTTTGGTGTGGTAAAAGCTAAAGCTTTTTGTTTTTCCATAACCATTTATGGCACCAAAGGCCGGAGAAATCTCTAGAAAGAGGAAAGGGAAGGCAAAAGCTTCCACCTCTGAGTCATGGGAGATGGAGAGATTCATCTCAAGGGTGCATCAAGACCACTTCTATGAAGTTGTGGCCAAGAAGAAAGTGATCCCCGAGGTCCCTTTCAAACTCAAAAAGAATGAGTATCCGGAGATCCGACATGAGATCCGAAGAAGAGGTTGGGAAGTTCTCACCAACCCCATTCAACAAGTCGGAATCTTAATGGTTCAAGAGTTCTATGCCAATGCATGGATCACCAAGAACCACGATCAAAGTGTGAACCCGAACCCTAAAAATTGGCTTACAATGGTTCGGGGGAATTACTTAGATTTTAGTCCGAAAAATGTAAGGTTGGCATTCAACTTGCCCATGATGCAAGGAGATGCACACCCCTACACTAGAAGGGTCAACTTTGATCAAACGTTGGACCAAGTCCTCATGGACATATGTGAAGAGGACGCTCAATGGAAGAGAGATTCGAGAGGAAAGCCGGTTCAACTAAGAAGGCATGACCTCAAGCCCGTGGCTAGGGGATGATTGGAGTTCATCCTACGCTCAGTCATTCCCACTAGCAACCGGTCCGAAGCTACTATAGACCGGGCTATCAGGATACATAGCATCATGATTGGAGAGGAAGTGGAAGTTCATGAGATTATATCCCAAGAACTCTACAAGGTGGCGGACAAGTCCTCTCCTTTGGCAAGGTTAGCCTTCCCTCATCTCATTTGTCACCTTTGCAATTCGGTTGGAATTGACATAGAGGGAGACATTCTCATTGATGAGGACAAACCCATCACTAAGAAAAAGATGGAGAAAATAAGATAACCTCATCAAGAGCATGAGGAAATTCCTCATCATGAAATCCCTGAGATGCCTCAAGGGATGCATCTTCCTCCACAAAACTATTAGGAGCAAATCAACACCTCCCTAGGATAATTGAGTTCCAACATGGGACAACTAAGGGTGGAGCACCAAGAGCAGTCCATCCTCCTCCATGAAATTAGAGAAGATCAAAGAATCATGAGAGAGGAGCAATAAAGGCAAGGAAGAGACATTGAGGAGCTCAAGCACTCCATAAGATCTTCAAGAGGAAGAACAAGCCGCCATCACTAAGGTGGACCCGTTCTTTAACTTCCTTGTTCTTTATTTTTTGTTTTTCGAAAATTGTGCTTTATGTTTATTTATGTTTGTGTCTTTATTACATGATCATTAGTGTCTCAGTGTCTATGCCTTAAAGCTATGAAAATGAATCCATCACCTTTCTTAAATGAAAAATGTTTTTAAATTGAAAAAGAAAAAGAAGTACATGAATTTCAAATTTTAAAACAGTTTACTTATCTTGATGTGGCGGCAATACTATTGTCTTTCTGAATGAATGCTTGAACAGTGCATATTTTTGAATTTGATTGTTTATGAATGTTAAAATTTTTGGCTCTTGAAAGAATCTCATCTAATTAATACTGATCTTCATAGATGTTTTTGGAATTCATTGTATATTCTCTTCTTTTTTATCCTATTTGATTTTCAATTGCTTGGGGACAAGCAACAATTTAAGTTTGGTGTTGTGATGAGCGGATAATTTATACGCTTTTTGGCATTGTTTTTAGTATGTTTTTAGTATATTTTAGTTAGTTTTTATTATGTTTTTATTAGTTTTTAAATAAAAATCATTCTTCTGGACTTTACTATGAGTTTGTGTGTTTTTCTATAATTTCAGGTATTTTATGGCTGAAATTGAGGGACCTGAGCAAAAATCTGACTCAGAGGCTGAAAAAGGACTGTAGATGTTGTTGGATTCTGACCTCCCTGCATTCAAAGTGAATTTTCTGGAGCTACAGAAGCCCAATTAGCGCGCTCTCAATTGCGTTGGAAAGTAGACATCCTGGGCTTTCCAGCAATAAATAGTCTATACTTTGCCCGAGATTTGATGGCCCAAACAGGTGTTCCAAGTCAGCTCAAGAATTCTGGCGTTTAACTCCAAAACTGGCACAAAAGCTGGAGTTAAACGCCCAAACTGGCACAAAAGCTGGTGTTTAACTCCAAGAAAAGTCTCTACACATGGAAGCCTCAATGCACAGCCCAAGCACACACCAAGTGGGTCCGGAAGAAGATTTCTGCATTAATTACTGATTTTTGTAAACCCTAGGCTACTAGTTTTCTATAAATAGGACCTTTTGCCATTGTATTTTCATACTATCTATCTTTTACTCATACTTTGATAGAACTTTTCACGTTTGGGGGCTGGACTCTCGGCCATGCCTGGACCTTGTTCTTATGTATTCTCAACGGTGGAGTTTCTACACACCATAGATTAAGGTGTGGAGCTCTGCTGTTCTTCATGAATTAATACAAGTACTATTGTTTCTCTATTCAACTCAATTCTATTTCTTCTCCAAGATATTCATTCTTTCTTCAACTTGATGAATGTGATGATCCGTGACACTCATCATCATTCTCACCTATGAACATGTGCCTGACAACCACCTCTGTTCTACTAGCAATGGCTTGAATGCGTATCTCTTGGGTTTCTAATCTAAGATTGGAACCTTCGTGGTATAGGCTAGAATTATTGGCGGCCATTCCTAAGATCCGGAACGTCTAAACATTGTCTGTGGTATTCTGAGAAGGATCTGGGAAGGGATGACTGTGACGAGCATCAAACTCGCGATTGTGGGGCGTGTGACAGACGCAAAAGGATCAATGGATCCTATTTCGACATGATCGAGAACCGACAGCTGATTAGCCGATGTTGTGACAGAGCATCAGGACCATTTTCACTGAGAGGACGGGATGTAGCCATTGACAACGGTGATGCCCAACATAAAGCTTGCCATGGAAAGGAGTATGTATGATTGGAAGAAGGCAATAGGAAACCAGAGGTTCAAGGGGAACAAAGCATCTTCATACGCTTATCTGAAATTCACCAATGAATTACATAAGTATCTCTATCTTTATTTTATGTTTATTTTCATCACCTTAAACTCCATAACCATTTGAATCCGCCTGACTGAGATTTACAAGATGACCATAGCTTGCTTCAAGCTGACAATCTCCATGGGATCGACCCTTACTCACGTAAGGTTTATTACTTGGACGATCCAGTGCACTTGCTGGTTAGTTGTGCGGAGTTGTGATAAGAGTTGAGATTACAATTGTGCGTACCAAGTTGTTGGCGCCATTGATGATCACAATTTCGTGCACCACCTTCCAATTTTGTATGTTTCCTTTCTATCCTTTAAGTCATTCCTGCCTTAGAAGATCTGAAATTACTCAACACACGAATCACGGCATTGAATGGTAATAAAGGGAAATTAAAATAATTACTTTTAAAGCATAGGAAACATGTTTTTCACATACATCACATAATAAGGAAGGAAAAGTAAAACCATGCAATTAATATGAATAAGTGGGTGAAGGATTGAATAAATCACTCAAATTATTCTAAATCCAAGATAAGGAGTAAGGTAAGGTTGAAGTGGTGGAATCTCATGCAATACAATCTATTCTAGATGCAACTACCTAAATGCATCATGCAATTCTAATTATTTTTATTCACTTGTATATAAAGCTCACATGTAGTTAAATTAATTCACATTTCTCAAGGAATCATATATATAGCCAGACTTCAGATAATGATAAAGCACTTTTACAATTGAGATGGGAAAAAATATTTTATAAACTTGCAAGACAATTAATAATTCAAGCAGAGATATATGTTAATGAGCTATTGAACCCTCACTGGATTTTGTGTTTACTCTCTAGTCACTCAGTGTTTATTGGGTTAATCACTCTATTCTTCTTTTTATCCTTACTTTCTATAACTTTGTTTTTCATCTAACCAATCAACAATTATAGAATATAGGCATACAAAAGTCATGAGGTCTTTAATTAAGGTTGTAATGAGGGCCAAGGTAAAGGTAAGGGTATATGTATAAGGCTAAGTGAGCTAACTAAGCGAATCCTTGATTAGTCTAAGATCTCACCTAACATACATAACTTGTAAAGCAAAGATTCTTTACCTATTTTCCCATATTTTTCCCACTTTTGATGTTACATGCTCATGCATTAGTTTTAATTATGTCCTATGTATTTCTATTCTATAATCAGACATATAGATTAAAACAAAGTAAAGAACACCAGAATAAATAAGAAGGGTGGAACACACAGGAATAAAAATTATGATTTGAATGTAACCATACAATTAAGCTCAAAACTCACAGGCTGTATGTTCTCTAACTCAGAAATCATATATCAGTTATATATGTCATGCAAGTAAAAATCAAGAGTTTCCATTATTCTCAATGTAAAATTTATTTTGAGTGGCTTTAAAGTTTGTGTTTCTCCTTGATGAAATGTTGTTAACTAACTAACATGGAATGCTATATATACAAGGTGTGGGTTGTTTCTATTATGTTCAAGTCTCTAGTTTACTTTTTTTTATATTTTCAAATTAAACTAAGTTATCTTATGCTAAAAAAAGGGTAAACTATACTAATCAATCCACAATTTCTATAACTAATAAGTTAGAATTGCAACTAAACTAAATAGCTAAAATATGAACTAAGGTGCAAAATGCAGAAAGAGTAAAAATACATGAAAATAGCAATGTATAAGTACTGAGAAAATAAAAAATAAAAATAAAAGAGAAAAATACAGAAAAATAGCAAAATAAAATGAAAGAGTCTGTAGTGGTTCACCAAAAAAAATGCCAGAGATGGCGACCTCCCCACACTTAAAATGAAGCATCGTCCCTGATGCTCACTCAAGCAGGGTGTGAAGGGGTGTCATCACTGGAAGGGTGGGTAGCTGGAGTCTCTGTGGTGGTGGTCTGAGGATCTGCTTGCTGTAGAGGAGGTGCTGACTAAATAGGAATCTCAGGGTCTGCAGCCTGAATCTGATGCGGGGCCTCATGCTGTGATGCAGCCTGCTCTGTGCCTGCCTCATCAGTAGGAGTGAGGAATGGAGGTCTGTAGCCCAAAGCCAGAAAGTTCCTACTGTAAGGAATGATTTTCTTGCATTCTGCAGCAGGTGGCCTCTCATCAGCATCCTCCTAAGGCACGTCAGCTCGACGGTCTAGCTGCGTAATCAGATATGGGAAGGGGAGAGTGCCTCGGACGTGGACCCTGGCCATGTAGTACTGAATGAAGCGTGGCAGGTACAGGTCCTTACCCTCCATCACACACCATAGGAGGGTGATCATAGCGGCAGGTAGCTCCGTCTCGTGAGTACTCGGCATAATAAAGTTGCTTAGGATCTGATGCCATAGCCGAGCCTCATCGTTCAAGTATGCCCGCTTGATTCCCTTAGGCATGGTGGTGTTCTGACACATGACCCATGGGACAGTCGGGTCAAGGGCTATCCTGGCCTTGACTGCATCCCAATCAAACTTCATGAAGCGCATATCCTCCTCAGCTTTTTGATAACTATCCAGCTGATCAGATTTAGGCAGAAGCTTTAGAACATCCTCTATGGCCTCTTCAGTGACCAGAATCTGCTTCCCTCAAAGGTTCACTGCATCTAGGGAAGTTTTGAAGTAATTGCAGTAGAATTCCCTTACCCAAGATGCATTGACCTCAGTCAGGTTTCTCTCCAGGAAGAACCAGCCTCTTTGTTTGATTTGTTCAGAGGTGTATTGTTGGAGTTTTTCTGGAATTTTCAAAGTCCACTCCAGGTACAGGTTCCTGGAGGTTGCAAACACCGGATATTTCAGCTCACAGTATCGGTTTGCAAATCTAAGGGGATCAGTGGCAGGGAGTAGCTGGTCAGCCTTCTCCTGCGGGGTAAAGT
>NC_029789.2:84782875-84785553 GCF_000816755.2 Arachis ipaensis
GAGGAAAGAAGAAGAAGAAGGAGGGGGGAAGAGGAAGGGGGATGGCATGGTGGCGGCTTCTGGGTGGTTGTCGGGGTTGCGGTGGGCGGTGGTGGTGGCTGGAAGTTGTGGGTGGTGGTTGTGGAGAGAAGAGAGGAAGGAGAGGGGGCTGGGGGTTATTAAATTTGAATCCACGTGATTGCGTGGGGCATGCTGTCGCGTGGCTGGGGTAAAATGGGGGTCGATGCGATCGCGTGGGTGGCGCGATCGCGTGGAATGGGTAAATTATGAATGACGCAGTCGCGTGAAGCATGCGACCGCGTCGCTGGAAATTTTGCTAAACGCATAATTCCAGCGTCGTTTCAGCGCAACTCTCTGTCTCCTCTGGGTGGTGGTGCAATCCATGCGACGTAATCGCGTCACTCACGCTGTCGCGTGGGTCATTTTGTGTGAAACGCACAATGGCCACACGATTCCAGCCTAACTCTCTAGACGTTGGGGATTTACGCCGATCTCCAGATCACGCGGCCGCATGAATGACGCGGACGCGTGGGTAGTGTTTTTTGTAAGTGACGCGATCGCATGAGTGATGCGGTCGGGTCGCGCACCCCCTTTTTTTTTATGTAGGTATGCAACTATGCAGCATGCAATGCGAATGAATAATATTCATGTTCAATTGAAAAGGAAATAAAATAAATAAAATTAAATAACACGAAATAAAACTGAAGAAGAAACGACCATACCATGTTGGGTTGTCTCCCACCTAGCACTTTTAGTTAAAGTCCTTAAGTTGGACATTGGATGAGCTTCCTGTTATGGTGGCTTGCGCTTAAATTCATCCAGAAATCCCCACCAACGTTTAGAATGCCAATAGCCTCCGGGGTCCCAAACTAGGCATGTGAAGCTTCTGAGCAGCTTCAAACATATTCTCAGGCTCCCGGGGTGACGAATGTCAGAATAGATTCCAAGATCCCAAACCTTGCTTTTAAATCCTCCTTCGTCTTGATCTATATTTTTCCATCCAGGCGGTTTAGAAAGTAGATTTTCACCAAGGTGACCAAACGTTTTCCGAGATCCATTTGATAGATCATGATGCCAATCCGCACATGTCAAGTTGAAGCATGGAACCTTATTGAACCTTGTGCACCAGCTCTGAGTACGAGCCATTTCCCTCTTACTCTTAAAGCCGCAGGGAGCTCTAAGCTGGCCATCTGTTTCAAGCAAACCATATTCAAGCGAAAAAGTAAAGATAAAGGTTAAGGATTGTACCCACTTGAAGCTTGTATTAGGTGGTAATGGCCTTGGGATAGGTGTTTCCAATGGTTCTGTGAGTTCTACTCCCTTGTGCTCTTCTGTGAATTTCTTCACTTCCTTGTAGACTTCTTCAATTGCATCCATGTCCTGATCAAAGCCTTCTATGTCTTCCTCGTCACTTAAGTCATAAACGGGAGGTTGAGAGAAATCTACCTCCGCATCATCTTCGCATTTACTTGGGGAAGATTCTGCGATCTCAGAGAGTTCACTTGCTGGTGCAAGTTCACTACTGGGAGAACTTGACTTGAGATCATCATCATCGAGGAAACTTGCTTCTTGGATTATTCCGTCTAGTTCTTTATAAAAGACTTGCCTTGGGGGCTGTGTACTATCCTCCTCAGCATCAATTGTAACGTCCTTGACAGAATTCTCCACAACTCTGGATTCCCATGGAGGCTCAGTGGCTCCTAGGTCTTCAACCAACTCTTCTTCTTGTGTAATGACAGCTTCCTCTACTTCCTCCAGTACGAAGTCATGCCCTGTTCTATCCATTGGAGTTTCTAGTATCTCCTTCATGCTACGCTCATCATTAGATTGTCCATACGGAGTTGTGGGAGGTCCTTGAATGTTCGAACGTCTAGAAGATAATTGACTTATTTGCTTGCTCCAGTTGATAAAGGGTTGTTTGAAATTGATTTACTATTTCCTTGAGGCGAACCTCTGATTCTCGGGGTGCTGGATTTGGACGTGGTGCATTGGGAAGTGGTGGTGTTTGGGAGTAATTGGATTGGAATCGGGGTAAATGAGGATCGCATGGTGGCGAATGGTGAAAAGAAGCTTGTGAGTGTGGTGGTTCGAAGTTATGTTGAGAGGATGTGATGCCAAGGCATCTTAGGCTAGTTTCACTAGCATTTTTCTGTCAGTTTTAGTTGTTTTATGCATTTTCTTGAGCTTAAAGTAACCAAGAATGGTTAAATGAATAACAAAGCAATGAACCATCCAAACAGTATGATTTTGATGCAAATTCCATGAGTTTTAGTTATATTACTTGAATGCTATGAATGGAAGATTTCTCATGAAATTTTGCAAGACTTTGATGCAATTGTTTGGATGATTTCAGGGAAGAAGAGGCTAGGCAAGGAAGCAACAAAATCAATAAAGGAAGCTTGAATATCACATGTGGAGTGTAAGTTCCAGTTTAAGCTTAAACTGGAGCTTAAACGCCAGAATCATGAAGGCTAAGAAATGCTGAAACTGAAGTTTAACCTCCAGTTTAACCTTAAACTGGAGGTTAAACGCCAGAATGAGAATTCCACTCAGAAAGCATTTCCACGTTTAACCTCCAGTTTAACCTTAAACTGGAGGTTAAACGCCAGAAGTAAGAAAGGCACCAGGAGCATTTCCACGTTTAAGCTCCAGTTTAACCTTAAACTGGAGCTTAAACG
>NC_029789.2:84785966-84787569 GCF_000816755.2 Arachis ipaensis
TTTGTAATTGAATTCAGAGCTATGACTCACTAAACCCCCTTTCTTTGGGTTAGGGAGCTCTATTGTAATTCAATGAATCAATAATAGTTTTATCTTCTTCTTCAATCTTTTCTCTTGAATTTTGTTAGAAAGCTTCTCGATCTAATTCCATTGGGTAGTTATCTTGGGAAAGAAACTACCCATAATTGGAATCCTTCGGAACCTTGGGAAAGGAATGGAGGATTCATGCTAGAGAAGCTTTCTCACAGTGAATTGGATTGGGGTTTGGATGGATATTGTGACATGTAATCCTACCAAATTGTGGTTCATGAAACTGTGTGGTATAATCAGTGATCGAGCATCATCTCTTCTTATGAACATCTAAACCAAGGGATTGGGAATTTGTTCATTTTTAGAGAGAATTGGTGAGCCAAGGGATTGGGATCCAATCATATAAGATTGCCAAGCAAAATTCAATGAATGCATTGGTTGAGGGAGAAATAAAAATGTTTTGATTCGGAGATCTCAATATCTCCTAATACCCAATGAATTCCCCATTTCTGATCTACCACTTTCTCTTTACATTCTGCAATTCAATTCATGCAATCACCCCTATTCCCTTTTAATTTCAGCAATTTAGCTTCTCGCTCTTTAATTCATGCAAATTTAAGATTCCGCAATTTCAATTTCTTGCCATTTACGTTTCCCGCCAATTTTACATTCCGCAACTCTCATCTAATTCTTGATTCCGCTCAACTAGACACACTTCTAATCCGAATTGCTCATTCAACCAATCCTTGTGGGATTCGACCTCACTCTATTGTGAGTTTTTACTTGACGATAACCCGTGCACTTGCCGGAAGGAATTTTGCCGATCGTGCAATTTCCTAAATCGTAGCATAACAAGTTTATGCGCATCAAGTTTATGGCGCCGTTGCCGGGGATTGGTTTTCGAGTGACAATTCTCAAATTGGAAGTTAACTAGATTGAGCATTTTTCTTGCTTTGTTAATTCTGTTCAAGTTACTTGTTGAATTTTAATTTCTGCACTCAGTTACATGCTTTCTTTCTTTATGCCTATAAATTCAAGCAACTAACTCACTGACTCACTAACTATTTGAATTAATTCCCCAACTGCTCTAACCATACTCTTCCATTAACCAAGAGTAGTTCACTTGTTTGTTGCTTGTGCTGTGTTCTTGTATGACAGGTAGGAGAGGAGAAACATCAACTCCTCCATATACCGAACCACAGAGGACCCTTCATAGACTGAGAAGGGAAGCAAGAGGGAAGAGAGTACTGGGAGAAGAGGAATCTGAAGGAGAATCTGAGGACAATTTTGAGGAAGCTTTAGATCTCAACATGGATAGAGAAGTTCACAACCATGAGAGAGCTGATGGAAACAATGCCATTCCTGAGAGGAGGGTTCTTAGTTCATACATAAACCCAACCTCTGGGAATTGTGGTAGCAGCATTCAGAAACCACCCATTCAGGCCAACAATTTTGAGCTCAAACCACAGCTAATATCACTTGTGGAGAATCATTGTTCATTTGGTGGGAGTGCTAATGAAGATCCCAACCAACATCTCACAAAATTCCTGAGAATTTGCGACACTGTGAAGTC
>NC_029789.2:84788428-84805245 GCF_000816755.2 Arachis ipaensis
AACCAACAAACCCAACCACAAAACCACAAACCTTACAACCACAACCAACACAATAATTCCACATACCAAAACTCTAACCAAAGATCATACCAAGCCACACAAAACACTTACTCCCAACCATCATATCATGGCCAAAATAATCAACCTACCCAACCTAACCCGAACCAACAATTTCAAGATCAATTAAACAGGATAGAAGGAATGCTGGCACACATGGGTCAGGACATAATTGAGTTGAAAAGCTTCAGGGATTATGTGAGATCTACCTTAAGAAACCATGGTGAAAAACTCAAGAGGATGGAGTCTCATGTAGGAGAGCTATCTCAACAGGCCCCCAAATCAACTGCAGTGTTCCCTAGTGACACAGAAAAGAATCCTAAAGGGGAACAAAAGAGAGTAAGATGGGAAGAATGCAAGGCCATCACCATATTGAAGGAAGTCTCAGAAGAAGAAGGAATTGGACCCTCAGAACAGGAGCCAGAAATCTTGAAGGAAGGTGTGGAGGAAGCTAAGCAGGAAAGTGAAACTGAGCAAGCCAAGGAATTGCAAAAAGGCACGATGGAAACATACCAACCAAAAGCATCATTTCCTCAGAGGTTAGGAGGAGGTGAAAAAGGGAAAACCTATTCAAGGTTTTTAGAGACATTTAAGTCTCTCCATATCAATATTCCCTTCCTTGAGATCCTCCAGCAGATGCCTACACATATCAAGTATTTAAAGGAATTGTTGAGCAAGAAAAGAGTTTTGAAGGGAGGACAAACGGTAACAATGAACAAAGAATGCAGTGCCCTCATCAAGAAGGACACAGTCTCTAAGAAAACAGACCCAGGAAGTTTTCATATCCCCTGCATCATAGGGGAAACAAAAATTGACAGAGGATTTTGTGATCTAGGAGCTAGCATAAATGGGATGCCTCTAACTCTTATGAAGAGGCTACAACTGAATGAGGTGAGATCCACTGATGTAATCATACAACTGGCTGACAAAACTCAGAAGCAAGCTGAAGGGGTAGTTGAGAATGTGCTGGTGAAAGTGGGAGATTATTACTTCCCCACAGACTTTATCATTTTGGACATGGAGGAAAGCTACTTACACCCTATCATTCTGGGCAGGCCTTTCCTAGCCACTACTAGAGCGCTAATAGATGTAGAACAAGGAGAGCTAATTCTGAGAATACATGATGAACAGCTCATTTTCAATGTTTTCAAACCTGCATCTGAGCCTGAACCAGAACCTGCAAAGCCTAAAGATGATAGTAGCCATTTGTGTTTGGAGGAAAGCAATCCAGCAGCTGAAACTCTGAAACAGTCCTTGGAAGGCAAACAAGAATTGCAAGAGTTAAAGCCACAAGAATCAATGGAAACAGATCAGAAGGATCCTCCTGGCATAAGGGTCAATGAAGAAATCCTCAAAAGAAAGGGAAGAATTGTAAAGAAATTGCCAAGAGGGTGGAGAAACAAGAAAATTCCCACAAGAAGAAAAAGCCACTGAAAAAGGGCAACCAAAAAGCAAAAAAAATTTGAGAGAATAAGCTAGGCATCAATGGTTTGAACTTCTGAGACAAATGCCTGTGGTGTTTATGTATTAAGGATATGCTTGGATGAATAGGTTCTGAGGAGTGTTTCAACACTTGGTAACTTGGGTTAACTAACCCGGGATTATCAACCAAAAGTCCATTATCAAGAGCAACCTAAATGCAAAACATTTAGTCACACAAAGAGGTGCTGGGCACCAATGTCTCAAGAAGAAATGTGAACTAAAATGCCTGGAGTGGATATGTGTAGTGCACTGATAAGAAAAAGAAAATGCCAAAGGCTTGTGCAACACAAGACACTAAGCAAACAAGGAGCAAAGGAGCTCTAAGAAAAAGAAAAGAAAAACAAAGAAGAGAAAAGTGCCAAGGACATAAGAATAACAAGAGGCCATAGCAGTGTTTGATGGATGCAATGAAAAAGTGGTAATCTTACCTGATAAGAATGAAAAAGTGATGCTGCAACTTTCTGCATAAAACCCTTCTAATGAACTTCAAATGCTTGCTAATATAGCCAATGTAATTGCCTTCTGTTTCATACTTTCTTCTCAAATAACTCAGGACTTGCTTAGGGACAAGCAAGTATTAAGTTTGGTGTTGTGATGCCAAGGCATCTTAGGCTAGTTTCACTAGCATTTTTCTGTCAGTTTTAGTTGTTTTATGCATTTTCTTGAGCTTAAAGTAACCAAGAATGGTTAAATGAATAACAAAGCAATGAACCATCCAAACAGTATGATTTTGATGCAAATTCCATGAGTTTTAGTTATATTACTTGAATGCTATGAATGGAAGATTTCTCATGAAATTTTGCAAGACTTTGATGCAATTGTTTGGATGATTTCAGGGAAGAAGAGGCTAGGCAAGGAAGCAACAAAATCAATAAAGGAAGCTTGAATATCACATGTGGAGTTTAAGTTCCAGTTTAAGCTTAAACTGGAGCTTAAACGCCAGAATCATGAAGGCTAAGAAATGCTGAAACTGAAGTTTAACCTCCAGTTTAACCTTAAACTGGAGGTTAAACACCAGAATGAGAATTCCACTCAGAAAGCATTTCCACGTTTAACCTCCAGTTTAACCTTAAACTGGAGGTTAAACGCCAGAAGTAAGAAAGGCACCAGGAGCATTTCCACGTTTAAGCTCCAGTTTAACCTTAAACTGGAGCTTAAACATGTTCGACCATTTCTCCCCTCCAGGGTTGCTTTCTTCATTTCCACGTTTAAGCTTCAGTTTAACCTTAAACTGAAGCTTAAACGTGTTCGACTACGTTACCCTCCAGGGCTGCCTTCTTCCATTTCCACGTTTAAGCTTCAGTTTACCCTTAAACTGAAGCTTAAACGTGCTTCCACAAAAGGCATCACTGGAAGTGTCTGGCGTTTAAGCTGCAGTTTAAGCTTAAACTGCAACTTAAACGCCACTATTGGAAAAGGTTTCTGGGCCAAAAATATTGCAGTTTAAGTTAGCATTTGAGCACAAACATTAACTTAAACTTACTCTGGTATGAAACCCAATTGAATATCATGCTTTATGGGATTGGGCCTGAAGGATTGATGAGTCTGGAATTTCAATTTGTTGAGTCATGTGTCATTACTTGATTATCACTAAGTTGGCTCAATGAATGTTACAGAATTTGGATCAGCAGCCTCATCAAGATTATGGATCATAAACCCAAAGCAAAAGGAAAGCAGGGAGAGGCCTCAAAGCCCAAGAAACACAACAGAAGCTCAATGTAGAAAGTGTATAAATAGGATAGAATTTAAGTTAGAATGGACTCTCTTTTTACCTTTCATTTTTTGAAGTTTTCATACTTTTGTAACTTCTCCATCAATTCTCTTTCCTGCTTTTTGCTCTATTGGTTGTATGATAGGTAGAAGAAGCGGGGGTTCAACTTCCTTTGATTCTAAACCTGAGAGGACCTTTCTTAGATTAAGGAGGGAAGCAAGAGGAAAGAGAGTCGTTGGTGCTGAGGAAGAGGAGGAGTATTTTGAACCAAACATGGAGGAGAATATGGAGAACCACCATGAAGAAGAGGCTCACAACCGTGCCAGAGAAGGACCAGCAAATCATGCTGGGCAAGAGAGAAGAGTTCTGGGCTCTTACATCAATCCAAACCCAGGAAATTGCAGAAGTAGCATCCAAAAGCCAACCATACATGCCAATAACTTTAAACTAAAACCCCAGCTCATCACCCTTGTTCAGAACAACTGTTCATTCGGACGAACTGTCCAAGAAGATCCCAATCAACATCTCACCACCTTCCTAAGGATATGTGATACTGTGAAGTCTAATGGTGTTCATCCTGACACCTATAGATTGCTTTTGTTCCCCTTTTCACTCAAGGACAAAGCATCTAAATGGCTGGAATCATTTTCAAATGAGAGTTTAACATCCTGAGAAGATGTGGTGAACAAATTCTTGGTGAGATTCTACCCTCCTCATAGAATTAATAGGTTGAGAGCTGAAGTACAAACATACAGGCAACAAGATGGTGAAACTCTCTATGAAGCATGGGAGAGGTTTAAGGACTTGACAAGAAGATGCCCACCAGACATGTTCAATGAATGGGTGTAGTTACATATTTTCTATGAGGGTCTTTCTTATGAATCAAAAAAGGCAGTAGACCACTCATCCGGGGGATCTCTGAACAAGAAGAAGACCATTGAAGAAGCCATAGATGTCATTGAGACTATAGCTGAGAATGATTACTTCTATGCTTTTGAAAGGGGCAATACTAGAGGAGTGATGGAGCTGAACAACGTGGATGCACTGCTGGCTCAAAACAAGATGATCACCAAGCAGCTGGCTGACCTTACCAAGATGATGGAAAGAAACCAAGGCGCAGGAGTCACCACCTCATCAGCAGCTCAAGAAGGAGTGAACGCAGAGGTAGAGGGTGATCAGGAACAAGCCAACTACATTGGGAACTCACCTAGGCAGACCCATGATCATACTCCAAAACTTATAATCCTGGTTGGAGGAACCACCCGAACTTTGGGTGGGGAAATCAACAAGATCAAGGCCAAGATCAGAGACGTCACAACCCCAACAACAATGCAGCTCACCAATATTCCACACAAAGATCATATCAGCACCCACCTAATAATACCTCTCAACATCCATATCAAAACCAAAATGGCCATTCTCATCCCTCTAATCTCAATTCACCATCATCTGAAGATAGACTCTCCAGAATCGAGACTCTACTTGAAGGCATATGTAAGGAAATCCACGATAACAAGGTGTTCAAGGAGGAGGTGCGAGCCAATATCAAAAACCAGGGAGACACCATCAAGAGGCTAGAATTTCAAGTGGATACCTCTCTGAGAAGATTCCCAAACCTACTGACAGTTTTCCAAGTGTCACAGAGAAAAACCCGAGAGGTGAAGCAAAGAAAGTGAGATGGGAAGAATGCAAGATGGTCACTATAAGTGATAAGGGGACTAAGGAAGAGCTGAACAAACCCTTAGAAACCTCTAGAGATACTTCAGCAGAGAAGCAAGAAGAGGGCCACCAAAAAACTAAAACTACACAGAAGGAGATTCTGAAACTCTATGCACCTTTTCCCCAAAAACTCAAGGGTGGTGTAGAAAAAAGAATATACTCAAAAGTTCCTCGACATGTTTGCATCCCTTCATGTGAACATACCATTCATCAAGGCTCTCCAACAAATGCCCTCATACATTAAGTGTATGAAGGAGCTACTGACTAGGAAAAGCTCACTCAAAGGAGGACAAACAATAGTGATGAATAAGGAGTGCAGTGCTCTCATTCAACCAGAGTTGCCTACAAAAAGGAAGGATCCAGGGAGTTTTCACATCCCCTGTGCCATAGGAGAAACACTGATTGATAAGGGACTCTGTGATCTGGGAGCAAGCATTAATTTAATGCCTCTATCCCTCATGAAGAAGCTATAGATCAATGAGCTAATGCCCACTGACGCAATCATCAGGCTGGCTGACAAAACTCAAAAACAAGCAGTAGGAGTGGTTGAAAATGTGTTGGTGAAGGTTGGGAATTACTTCCTTCCAACAGACTTTGTCATATTGGAAATGGAAAAGAGTTACCTCCATCCAATCATATTGGAAAGACCATTCCTAGCCACAGCTAGAGCACTTATAGATGTAGAGCGAGGAGAGCTAATACTGAGGATACATGATGAACAACTCGCATTTAATGTCTTCAAACCCTCACAAGAAGCAGATCAAGAAAACAAGGAACCAAGGGAAGATCATAATGATGCACTGGTGAAAGAAACAAGCACCGAAGCACAAACAGTACACCCTAAAATCCCTTTGGTTGGTAAACAAAGCAGTCAGAAGGTGCAACAGCTAAAGGAAACCCAAGAGGAGCCAAATCCACCAGAGTCATAAGAGACTAGCAACAAAATTTCCCTGGTAAAGGAGGCCACAAAGAGCAGGGTAGCGTTAAAAGAAACAAGGAAGAAGGCACCAAGGGGATGGAGGAATAAGATGATCCCTACAGAGGATTTCTCTCCAGGGGATAAAGTGATCTCAGCTCATCTCCCAACTATTCCACCTCATCTCCCCACCATCCCATCTCAGCTGCCTAAAGTTTTCACCATCAGTAGAATTCTCTCCTTAGAACATGTGGAGATCCTTAATGAAGCCAATGGAGATAGATTCAGTGCAAGAGGAGAAGATTTGAAGCATTACCAACCACCCTGACAAAGGCAGAACGTCAAGCTAGTGACGCTAAAGAAGCGCTTCATGGGTGGCAACCCATGTTTTATATGTTTTTAAAGTAGTTAATAATGCAAGGTTCATGAATTCCAAATCAACTTTGACATACACTTAAATGAATCCTTGTATGCAACATATAGTGAAGAACAAGTTTGGTGTTCAAGGCACACTAAGAGAACATAATTGCAATTCATATCATGTCACTCTTAGAACTTTGAACAAATCTTTTTACACCACATGGCCACAAACTAAGTTTGGTGTCACCAATGTTGCATTCATGAATAGCACTTAGTTAAAAACAAAAATTTTAAAAAAGTAGTTATCCTATTTTCTAATTTTGTCGCCAACTTTCAACGTTATTAATTTTATTCTTTTGTCTTGTATATGAATTAAAGGAAGGATTAAAGAGAAATTGATGGGACAAGTGAAGAAGGAGGGTTCGGCCACTTCAAAAATGGGGACTATACACATGTCTTCAAAGGGAATACATTGGAAAATGTTGCCATGCAACATTGGAAGAATAACACGCTTGGAAACCGACCCAACCCCATCATAAAAGTGATGATCCTTGTGCCCATCCCATGCTAAACCCCATCCGTTCATTATAAGCCTACACCATCAATCCACACCTTTCATTTGCTCACCACTTTTCTATATAAGTGGTTCCTAGTTCGTACCTCTTTACATTCCAATTCCCCTTTCTTTGTACTTCTCACTTTCGGAACTCAACACCTCTTATCCCATCGAAAGCACTCTCACCCACTCCCTTAACTATACCATATCTGAACCCGGCCGAATTCCATCATCAATCCACACCCTTCAACACCTTCAGGTATCAAAAGTCACTTATGGCATCATCAAGCTCCAAAAGGCTAAAGGAAAAGACACCAGTGGAGAGCATTCCTTTTGATGAAGGAATGTTTAAGAACCCCTTCCATGAGCTTCAATTCGAAAGTATAAAACACAAGAAGGTATTGCCAGAGTTGACATTCCAATTCAACGATGATGAGTGCCCGCAGATTAGAGAAAAGAATGAACAGAGGGGTTGGCAAGAGCTCACGAACCCAGAAACAAAGATAAATGCAAATCTCATTAAGGAATTCTATGCCAATGTAGCCAGAGAAGACAATACTGAGGCTCCTACCTTCAAAAGCTACGTGAGAGGAACAGAGGTGGATTTCAGCCCCAATGCTATAATGAGGACTCTTCATCTTAGATCACAACCCTCTGACAAGTCAAGTTATCAAGCAAGAATAAGTAATGGCCCTGACAATGATGAGCTTGAAGAAATTGTGAATGACATGTGTGTCATAGGATCGGATTGGGAAAGGTATTCGGATAAGAGGCCATGGTTCATTAGAAGAGGAGATCTCATCCCGAAAGCCAAAGGATGGTTTGAGCTCGTAAGAAGATCTATCCTTCCAGCCTCAAACAATTCTGAGGTCAACATTGCTTGAGCTACTATGCTACATTGCATTATGAGCGGTGGAGACATCAATGTACATGAAATTATAGCTACGGGAATCCAAGAAGCATCCGAAAAGAGTGATCCGAATGCTCAGCTTTTGTACCCTAGTACCATCCTGAGACTATGTATGAAAGCCAAGGTGGTCTTCGAAGATAGCAATCCAAATTGGATAAACCCTGCAAGGTTAGTCACACTTCAGTGCATAACATATGTAGCACCTGCTCAACAACAAAGAAGGCCCCAAATAAGGAAAAGAACATCACAAGAAAGACCTTTTCAAGAAGAATACCAGCAAGAAGAGTATTATGATCCAACTAACATAAACCTGAATCACATTCAAGGAGCCATTGAGGATCTAGCAAGGAGATATATGGAAGGACAAGAGCAACAACTACACTTTCAATCCCAAAGGATAGATCGTCAAGAAGAACTACTTGCTAAATAGATGAATCAACAAGGAGAGTGGCAGAGACAACACATGGAGCAGCAATAACAACACCACTACCAGCTCACTCAAGCCATCAATCAAGTGACTGAAAGGCAAGAGCGTCAAGATAAACGCCTTCAAGAACTCAACCAACGACAGCTAGCTCAGATGAAAGCATTCAACGAGTTCAGCGTGCTTAATGAAGGACGGCAATTACACAGGGAAGAATTCAACATAAACACTCAGGCCAAGTTGACTTATGTGGCTGGGCATATGCACAATTTGCACTCTGCCATCCCAAGGTATGATACAGTCCAAAAAGATCTAACAGAACAAGAGGAAGGGAAGGTGAAACAACAGAAGGAAACATTGACAAAGAAGATGGAAGATGCTGGCTTCTGGAAAAAGTTGGTCGGAAAACGCAAGGGAAATGGGGGTTCGAGCACTCAAGAATATCTTTCTCTTCCACGTTAGAGTTCACGTTAACTAAGTTAACGTGGCTCTTAACGTAGCTAATATGGGCTTAGTCCAACGTTAGTGACAAAGATGAGTGTCACTAACGTTGGCATTATCTTTCAAAGACGTTATTGGCGATCACTTTTCTCATTAAAGTTGCAAGCTAGCTCCCATTCCACGTTAGTGGTCACGTTAGTTAGACTAAAGTGGCTACTAACGTGGCTTTTCCTTGCCTCCTTTGTCCTGAAATCAAGCAAATAAAGTGCATCAAAGCTCTAATCCAAGTTATGAGTCATGCATCATCCAATTTATCATTAAATTCATGCATAATTCTCATGAAATCATATAAAATTCACAATATCTGCTTGAATCAAGATGTAAGTGAAATTCTACCCAAAACTTGCTTATTTCCTAAGAAAATGCATGAAACTACCCTAAAACGGTAAAGAAAAGGTCGATGAAACTGGCCAAAATGTCCTGGCATCACAACACCAAACATAAAGCTTGCTTGTCCCTAAGCAAGTACTGAAACATGAGAATGATGAATGAAATGAAATGAGGAATGAATCATTATTGTGGAAGTCATGTCCTTGGTTTTATGGGGTTTCATGCATAGCAACTTAGGTTCATTCCTTTACTGGCTTTCAGACCTTTATCTTGCCCTGGAATATTCACTTGATTGCACCCTTTGAGACTTTTATTTATTGACCCCTTTGTCTTTTCAAGGTTCATTGCATCCTTAGGCTATGTGTTCTGTGAGGGGGCGACTCTTTAAAATAAGCTTTCAGCCAACACTCCCGAACCAGTTGGTTCAAGGTGCTAGGTGCTGAAACACCCCTAAGGACTCACTCCCTCAAGTCTCTCTCCCCCATACATGCACACCACAGGCACATGGTTTGTTATTTTCTTTCCTTGAGGCCTTGGTGTCTAGCACCTCTTTGGGTTACTAAATGTTCTGTAGCAAGGTTACTCTTGATAGTAGATTTTCAGTTGATAATCCCGGGTTAGTTAACCCAAGTTACCAAGTGATGAAGCACTCCTAAGAACTTATTCATCCAAGCAAATCCTTGGTACAAGAGCACCACAGACACATCCCTCAAGATTTAAGCCCTTGGTGCCTAGCCTTATTTCTTATTACTTTTCTTTCTTTTTCAACTCTTATTGTTCATTTCCTTTTTCTTATTAGGATCTTGTTATTTAGCTAGTCTCATGAGTTGTGTTTCAAGCATATGACTTCGTGACAGATAGTTGCCTTCCTACCTTGTTGGTGAACCAACATAGCTAATCTATTACCACACCACAAACTTAGGAACTTACTCCACAATATGAACCTCACTCTGGTATTTCATAGCATACATTCTCTTTTTATTTGATTCAAAAGGATAAGCATACAAGTAAGCAAGGTGAAGATGCAGCAGGGACATTAGACTAGCAAGCATAGACCTAAGAAATGACAACTTAAAGGCAGAATTTAAAATCCTAAACTACCATGAAAACATGTTCTATTTCATACATGATTTTCCTTATTTAAAGTTTTGAAAAAGATGGAACAAAGAGAGAACTCCACCACCTTTTACTCATGGGGGTGCTCATGCTCTCCCTCTTGTTTGTCCTCTTTGTGTCCACTTGTGTTTCCTCGTATCCGAGCTAGTCTGGCTTTTTTCCACTCCTCAAGTGCATTCCTTACTGATTCGTGACTCTTTTCTACCCTCTCTCTTTCTTCACGCGCTAATTCATCCTTTACTTCTTCATATCTTGTGATTCCCGGGTGCAGTACAGGCAGTTGTCCAACTAAGTACCCGAGCCTGGCTTGAGTGTTTACATGATATCCAGTCTCGTTCATGTAAACTCCTTCTGTAAACGCTCTGTATTCGTCAAAGATTTCTGCCTGTTCCAGTTGTTTCTGATGCATTTCATATATGTGTGTACCTTGATGTGCTTGGATGTTGATTAGCTTTTGGATGGCTTCTTATTGTTGATCTTGCCTTTGTTCTATCTTGTGGAAGGATTCACCCCAATATTTCCCTTGTTCCAGTTGCTGCTCCATCAATTGCTTTTGCCATTCCCCCTGTTGATTGATCCATCCAGAGAGTAATTCTTCTTGACGGCTTACCAAATGTAGTTGCAACTCTTTCTGTGCCCCTTGATTTTCCAAGTATTGTCTAGATAAGCCATCAACGGCTTCCTGTAGCTGGTGCATGTCTAAAGGGGCTTGCTCCTCTAAGTTTTGTCCTTCTATTACTTGATGGGCTGGCCACTTTCTTGGCTTTCGTTGAGGTAGGGGAGATGCAACCGCATGCATCCGTCGGACAGTAATTGGGATGCCCACTTTTATCCACTCGGGGTCCTCATCTTCGTTAAATTGGAATGTTAACTCAGGTAATATCTTTTTGAGCTTTATCCATTCGAATTCGAGTTTATGGAATGCAGTCTTAAATCTCCCTTCATCGAAAGGGATGCTCTCCACCGGTTCCTTCCTCTTTTGCCTCTTGGAGCTCGATGACGCCATGAATGATTGTTGATATGTGAAGGTGTAAGGGGTGTGGATAATTAGCTTCGGCCGGTTAAGATGGGGTGTAGTGAAGGGAGTGAGTGAGAGTATTTCTGATGGGGTAAGAAGAGTTGGGTGTTAAAAGTGCGAAGTGTAAATGATGGAAATTGGAATGTGAAAGGGAGTACGGACTAGGAACCACTTTATATAGGGAGATGGTGAGTGAATGAAAGGTGTGGATTGATGGAGAGGTTGTGTGATGAACGGATGGGGTTTAGCATGGGATGAGCACAAGGATCATCAACTTTATGAATGGGGGTTGGTTCAATTTCCAAGCGTGTCACTCTTCAAATGTTGCATGGCAACATTTCCCAATGCATCCCCCTTGAAAACACGTGTATAGTACTTCTCCTTTTGTGGTGGCCGAATCCTCCCTCTTCAATTTTCCCATCAATTCTCCTACAAATAAAGGGATGTGATTAATGAATTTGTGGAAAGTGGTGGCAAAATTTAAAAGAAAAGAAAGAGTAACTACTTTTAAAATTTTTTTTTTTGTTGTTAACTGACTAAGTGCTATTCATAAGTACAAACCAACTGACTAATTGATTGTCTATGTATGCAACATTGGTGACACCAAACTTAGTTTGTGGCCATGTGGAGTAAAAGGAATTGTTCAAGGTTCTAAGAGTGACATGATAAGAATTGCATTCATGTTCTCTTAGTGTGCCTTGAACACCAAACTTGTTCTTCACTATATGTTGCATAAAAGGATTCATTCAAGTATATGTCAGAGTTGATTTGGACTTCATGAACCTTGCATTATTAACTACTTTTAAAAGCATATAAAACATGGGTTGCCTCCCATGAAGTGCTTCTTTAGCGTTACTAGCTTGACGTTCTGCCCTTAGTCAGGGTGGTTAGTAATGCTTCAGATCTTCCCCTCTTGCAGTAAACCTATATCCATTGGCTTCATCAAAGATCTCTACATGCTCTAGGGAGAGAACTTTGTTGATGGTGAAAACCTTAGGTAGCTGAGATGGGATGGTGGGGAGATGAGGTGGGATATCTAGGAAGTAAGCTGAGATCACTTTATCCCCTGGAGAAAAATCCTCTGTAGGGATCTTCTTGTTCCTCCATCCCCTTGGTGCCTTCTTCTTTGTTCCTTTTGATGTTGCCCTACTCTTTGTGGCCTCTTCTTTCAAGGAAATGTTGTTCCTGGTCTCATATGACTCTGGTGGTTTAGGTTCCTCCTGATTTTCCTTGAGCTGTGACAGCTGCTGATTATCTTGTTCATCAACTAAAGGGATTCCCTGTGATTCAATGCATGTTTCTTCCACCAGTGCTTTGTCGTGCTCTTTCCTTGGTTCCTTGCTTTCCTGATCTACTTCTTGTGAGGGTTTGAAGCCATTGAATGCAAGTTGTTCGTCATGTATCCTCAATATTAGCTCTCCTCATTCAACTTTTATGAGCGCTCTGGCTATAGCTAGGAATGGTCTTCCCAATATGATTGAGTGAAGGTGACTCTCTTCCATTTCCAATATGACAAAGTCTGTAGGAAGGAAGTAGTTTCCAACCTTTACCAACACGTTTTCAACCACTCCTACTGTTTGTTTTTGAGTTTTATCAGCTAGCCTGATGACTACGTCTGTGGGCATTAGCTCATTGATCTGCAGCTTCTTCATAAGGGATAAGGGCATTAAGTTGATGCTTGCTCGTAGGTCACAGCGTCCTTTATCAAACATTGTTTCTCCTATGGCACAGGTGATGTGAAAACTCCCTGGGTCCTTCCTTTTTGTTAGCATATCTGGTTGAATAAGAGCACTACACTCCTTATTCATCACTATTATTTGCCCTCCCTTGAGTGAGCTTTTCCTGGTCAGCAACTCCTTCATATACTTAATGTATGAGGGCATTTGTTGGAGGGCCTTGATGAATGGTATGTTTACATGGAGAGATGCAAACATGTCAAGAAACCTTGAGTATATTCTCTTTTCTACACCACCCTTGAGTTTTTGGGAAAATGGTGCATAGAGTCTCAGCAGCTCCTTCTGTGAAATTTTGATTTCTTGGTGATCCTCTTCCTATTTCTCTGCTGATGTATCTCCAGGTTGTTCTAATGGTTTGTTCGGCTCTTCCTCTATCCCCTTATCACTTATAGTGACCATCTTGCAATCTTCCCATCTGACCTTCTTTGCTTCACCTCTCGGGTTCTTCTCTGTGTCACTTGGGAAGCTATGAGTAGGTTTGGGAATCTTTTCAGAGAGGTATCCCACTTGAAATTTCAGCCTCTGAATGGTGTTTCCCTGGTTTTTGAGATTAGCTCGCACCTCCTCTTTGAACACCTTGTAATCTTGAATCTCTTTGCATATGCCTTCAAGTAGAGTCTCAATCCTTGATAGTCTTTCTTCCGATGATGGTGAGTTCAGATTGGAGGGATAAGAAGGGCCATTTTGGCTTTGGTATGGATGTTGAGGTGTGTTATTAAGTGGGTGCTGATATGATCTCTGTGTGGAATGTTGATTTCCCCACCCAAATTTTGGGTGGTTCCTCCAACCAGAATTATAAGTCTTGGAGTATGGGTCATGGTTCTGCCTAGGTGGACTTCCAATGTAGTTGGCTTGTTCCTGATCACCCTCAGCTTCTTCATTCACTCCTTCTTGAGCTGCTGTTGAGGTGTTGATTACTGCTACTTGACTCCTCTCCATCTTCTTGGTAAGGTTAGCCAGTTGCTTGGTGATCATCTTGTTTTGAGCTAGCAGTGCATCTACATTGTTTAGCTCCATTACTCCTCTAGTGTTGCCCCTTTCAGAAGCATAGAAGTAGTCATTCTCAGCTACAGTCTCAATAACATCTATGGCTTCTTCAGTGATCTTTTTCTTGTTCAGAGATCCCCCGGATGAGTGGTCTACTGCCTTCTTTGATTCATAAGAAAGACCTTCATAGAAAATGTGTAACTGCACCCATTCATTGAACATATCTGGTGGGCACCTTCTTGTCAGATCTTTAAACCTCTTCCATGCTTCATATAGAGTCTCACCATCTTGTTGCCTGAAAGTTTGAACTTCAGCTCTCAACCTGTTGATTCTTTGAGGAGGATAGAATCTCGCCAAGAACTTGTTCACCACATCTTTCCAGGTTGTTAAACTCTCCTTCGGGAAGAATTCTAGCTATTTAGATGCCTTGTCCTTGAGTGAGAAGGGGAATAGAAGTAGTCGGTAGGTGTCAGGATGAACACCATTAGACTTCACAGTGTCACATATCCTCAGGAAGGTGGTTAGATGTTGATTAGGATCTTCTTGAATACATCCTCCAAATGAATAGTTGTTCTGAACAAGGGTGATGAGCTGTGGCTTTAGTTCAAAATAGTTGGCATGTATGGTTGGCTTTTGGATGCTACTTCCACAGTTTCCTGGGTTTGGATTGATGTAGGATCCCAGAAATCTTCTCTCTTGCCCAGCATGATGCACTGGGCCTTCTCTGCCATGGCTGTGAGCCTCTTCTTCATGATGGTTCTCCATATTCTCATCCATGTCTGGTTCAAAATACTCATCTTCTTCCTCCGTACCAACTACTCTATTTCCTCTTGCTTCCCTCCTTAATCTAAGGAAGGTTCTCTCATGTTCAGAATCAAAAGAAGTTGAAGCCCCGCTTCTTCTATCTGTCATACAACCAATAAGGCAAAAGCAAGAAGGGGGTAGATGCAGAGAGTATTCTTGTTAGAAATGTTGTTAGTGTGAGTGATGCAATATATCAAACAGTTAGTGGGTCAGTAAACTAAATAGTAAAAAAAAAATGCACAAATAACACCACAAACGGGTAAAGGGTAAAGGGAAGGAAATAACTAAAACTGAAAGTAAATTACACAAATGAAATTAAATCAAACAAAAGAAAGAAAGATGCTCAAACTAAATATCCACCAATTTAATCATTGTTGATACAAAATCAATCCCCAGCAACAGCGCCATAAACTTGATGCACGGAAACTTGTCTCTCAACAATTTCCCTCGGCAAATATACCGAATTGTCGTCAAGTAAAAACTCATAATAGAGTGAGGTCGAATCCCACAGGGATTCATTGGTCAATCAACTTTAATTAGAGGAATGTTCTAGTCGAGCTAAGCAGAATTTGATGTGAAAGTTGCAAGAAATTAAATGGCGGAAAGTAAATAGAAGAAAATGTAAATGTTGGGAATAAAGAGCTGAATATAAATGACGGAAAGTAAATTGCAGAATCTTAAATGGGGAACGGGGAATTTAGCATGAAAGTAAATTGCAGAAATTAAACCCCAATTTGGTCCAACATGAGAAAGCTTTTCTATCATGATCTCTTTATTCCTCTTCCAAGGTTCTGAAGAGATCCAATTATGAATAGCTTCTTTTCCAAGATAACTACCCAATTGGATGAAGATTGAAAGCTTTCTAGTAAAATCAAGAGAAAAGAAAGAAGAAGAATAATGAAAACTATTGTTGATCCATCAAATTACAACAGAGCTCCCTAACCCAATGAAAGGGGTTTAGTTGTTCATGGCTCTGGGAATGGAAAACAAAGATGGAGAGTGCATTCTGAAAGTAAAACTAGAAGTTGCAGAGAAAGTAAAATTATACAGAGTGTAGTTCTCCCAATCCAAAAGTTCTTCTCTAGTTCAAAACTACTCCTATTTATACTACTCTTCTCATCTTCGAGTAGGCTGTTCAAGTCTTGGATATGGGCCTTTTGATCTTGAGTTAAAGCAGTTATCATCTATAGTTGGCTCAGCTTCACTTGCAGAGAAAGTGTGCAGTAGGCATGGACTTTAGCTTAGGGCGTTAGTGGTGTTAACGTTAAGTGAAAATGTGGGGTCGAGAACGTTAGTGACAATCACCTTTTTCACTAACGTTCCTAACCCAAAATGGTCCACGTTAACTTCAACATTAGTGGCACTAACGTGACCACTAACGTTGCCTCTTGGCCCTTCACAAATGTTACTGGGGTTTACCTTTCCCAATAACGTTGAGAGTACCCCTTTCTCCCTACGTTAGAGTTCACGTTAGTATAGTTAACGTGACCTTTAACGTAGGCTTGCCAAATCTTTGAGAGCATTAGTGACACCTACCTTTTTTGAATCTTAAAGTGCAAGAAATGTAAATGGCTTGGATTGTAAAGGGAATTGGGAATTGGATTTGCAGAAATTAAACAAGGAAAAGTAAAATTCAACAAGCAGAGGAGTAGAAGATAACTTGGATTGAACCGGATCTAAAAATAGAATTATAAATGAGCATGAAAAGCATTAAACAGAGGATGTAAAATTGGAATTTAGATCTCAGGACCCAAGAGACTAGATAACCAAGTCTAGATCTCAATGCCTTCCTAGATCCAACAAGAACAATTACAAAGGAAATGTAAATGCTTGCTTGTCCCTAAGCAAGAAATGATTTATTGAGAAGAAAGAATGAAATGGAAGAGGATGTTCATGCTAGTAGAGTGTTATTAGTAGTTCATGGGGTTTTACATGGATATGTACACACTCACCTCTTATTGACTCTTAAGCCTAGAAAGTCTCCTTCAAGCTTCAAGTAACATACTGCTATGACCTCTCATTATTCCTTTATCCTTGGCTATTATTTTGTTCATAAGCTTTATTTGAGTGTCATGTGTAGCAAGTTCATTTTCTTTTCTTTATACTTGACACATTATTCACTATAGACACTTGGCTCACATTCCTTCTTAAAACATTGATGCCCAGCACCTCTTTGGGCTACTAAATGCC
>NC_029789.2:84805967-84807271 GCF_000816755.2 Arachis ipaensis
ACTGATTTTAGTCCCAAGACTTTCTTGATTGCATCCGAGCTAAAGTCTACTTCCACTCCCCGCACATAGCTCTTGTATGTTAGGGCCTCACTCATGTCAAGCCTTGAGACATTGGCATAGAACTCTCTTATGATATTAGCATTGATTCGGGTGATTGGTGATATGAGTTCCTCCCACCTCCTCTTTCGAATTTTGTCCTTCATTTCTTGGCATCCATCATCCGGCAGCAAGAGTGGAATTTCTGGATATATTTTCTTCTCATTCATCCATTCAATTTGCATCTGATGGTACCGAGATTTGAATTTCCATCGGTCATATTCAGGGGTGCTCTCCTCCACCATGGGATCTTTCCCTCTTCTTCATTTGGTTCGTGAGGAAGAGGCCATGATCACTTGGTTGTTTAAGACTCTTGAGGTTAAAAGAAGTGTGAAGAATATTGGATATTTTGATGTATATTTAGAGCAAGAAGAAATTTGAGGCTGAGCTTATTATGATGAGAAATGATGAAGGGAATGGAGTTTAAATGGTTGTGGTGCAAGGATTCGATCATATGCATGGCTTGAAGGTGGTGTGTCATTTAAATGAACAATGAAGGGCTAGGATGCTATTGGATACTTTGTGAATCAAAGGTGTGCATGTAAGGATGAATGAAGACAAAGCTTGCTTCTTCAATTGTCTTTGCCGTGATCATCTCAAGGATTGGCAGATTCTCTTTTTGAGGCATGTGATGAGATTTTGTCCTCATGCTATGCTTTCCTTTGTCTTGTCTCTTTCATAGAGTGTTCTTTGACCACCTAGTCATCACAACAAGACAACACACATTAGCTTTATCAAACCGTGGCAATGGTGCTTTTTTTTCATTAACACTATATGAATCATCATTCCTTACATCCATTTGAACCGTGGCTTTTCTTGGAAGACACCAAACTTAATGTTTGGTCATATAGTTGAAAATATGTGTTTCTTCCTCCAACTAGTGAAATTGAAATCCCAATGTCATTCTTGGTCAAATGTTTATAAGAAATGTTTTCATCATAATTTTCCTTTTTCTCTCTTTTTTTTTCATGAAGGATCAATTGTGTCCCTAAATCCGTGCATCAAAGTTTGGTGAACACCAAACTTGTACCTTGCTTAAGGGGTAAATGTGAGATGCTAGTAGTAAATCACAATTGATGCCTTCATCACAGAATATGATTTCTTTTTAATTGAAAAGTCTCAGTAAGAGATAATGTATGATCATTGATGCATGATTTTTTTTTTATTTTCATGAGAAGAGAAACACCAAACTTAGTGTTTGGTCATAT
>NC_029789.2:84807760-84819898 GCF_000816755.2 Arachis ipaensis
CCTCAACTTGTCTCCCTTGACTGTGATCCTCCTCTTTGTTCTCTGGTGTTCAATTTCAGCATGTTCCAATGAGAGTATGTTGCTGACATTGTAATAGTCATCAGTCTGTTGGCTTGCTCCCAGTTGTTGATATATCAATTGCACTTTGTCACCTTTGGAAAGTCCTTCTGTTGGAATCTTCCTGTTCTTCCAACCCCTATTTGTTTTGTTTCTGCGTTCCATCCCTTTTTTTGTTGATCTTTCTTTTATGGCTGTAGACTTACCTTGGGGATTTCTCTCTTCAGTAGCTAATACTCTAATATCCTCTTGGACTTTTTCATCCTTCTGCACAATCTTCTGCCTTGGGATATTGTTGTGAATCACCTTGTCAATTTCCATAGAGTCCATCCTCCTATTACTAAACTGGGCTTCTGGTAATACTTTCAGAGTGACACTCTTATCATGCATCCTGAGAGTTAGTTCTCCTTGCTCTATGTCTATGATAGCTCTAGCAGTGGCCAAGAATGGCCTTCCCAGGATAATAGAATCACCATCATCCCCATCTGAATCCAGAACCACAAAATCTGCAGGGTATATGAAATTGTCCACCTTGACCAGAAGGTTTTCAATCATATCCCTGGGGTATACTGTTGACTTATCTACCAGCTCTAGAGATATCTGTACTGGTTTAGCTTCCTCTATATGCAACTTTTTTACCAAGGAGGATGGTATTAAGTTGATACTTGCTCCTAGATCGCACATTGCTTTACTGATGGTTAATTCCCCAATGGTGCAAGGTAGCAAAAAGCTCCCTGGGTCCTCAAGCTTAGGAGGAAGTCCTTTTTGAATCAGAGCTCTGCATTCCTCAGTAAGCAGTATGGTTTCTTTCTCATCCCAACTTCTTTTCTTGTTGATAAGCTCCTTCAAAAACTTGGCATACAGAGGCATTTGCTCAAGTGCTTCAGCCAAGGGAATATTGATTTCCAGCTTTTTGAAAGTCTCATGGAACTTATGAAAATGTTGGTCCTTAGTCTCTTTGTTGAACCTCTGGGGATATGGCAGTGGAGGTGTGATGCTCTTTCCTATTTGCTGTTGTCCCTGAGTTACTTCTTCTGAACCGTGTGGTTGGTTGTCCTTCTCTTTGAGTTTCTCAATGCTCTTGTTTGGCATCACAACTTGATCCTTGGTTTCATCTGCCTTTGTTTGCTCCTCATCTTCTATTGGCCTTTTGCTGCTCTCTGCTTGCTTCTTTGTAGTGTCATTATTGTTTGCAATGATCCTCCAGCTGAGTGGTCAAGTGATTCTTGAGCCTTTAGAGTGAGTCCTTCATAGAAGTTCTGTAGCTTGTCCCACTCAGTGAACATTTCTGGTGGACATTTCCTCAGCAGAGCCTTGTATCTCTCCCATGCTTCATACAGATTTTCAGCATCCAATTGTGTGAATGTTTGCACCTCAGTTTTCACCCTGATGACTTTTTGAGGTGGATAGAATTTGGCTAGAAATTTAGTCACCAAATTATCCCAGCTAGTGATGCTTCCTTGAGGAAAAGTTTCAAGCCACTGTGCGGCCTTGTCCCTTAATGAGAACGGGAACAACAGAAGCTTGTAGGTCTCAGGATTCACGCCATTGGACTTGACAGTGTCACAGATCCTTAAGAAGGTAGATAGATGTTGATTTGGATCCTCCAATGGTCCTCCTCCAAACGAGCAGTTGTTTTGGACTAATGTAATGAGTTGTGGCTTCAATTCAAAGTTATTTGCATTGACATTAGGGGTGAGAATGCTGCTTCCACAATGTCTAGCATTTGCAAAGGTATAGGAGGCCAAAACTCTTCTCTGGGGTGGGTTGTTATTGTTGTTGTCTGCTCCACCAGGTGGATTGGTTGAATGTTCCTCCATATCTTGGAATTCTTCTTCTGATTCCTCTTCTCCAACAATATTTTTCCCTCTTTCAGCTCTTCTTAACCTCCTGAGAGTTCTTTCGTCTTGTTCATGAAAGGTGGGTGTGGTTCTTCTTGTACCTGACATACAAGCAAAACATAAGAAACACACAAACCAGTGACACTTCAATCTACTGCTAGAATGAAGTTTTAGTTAGCTTAAGCAAAAATTCAAACAGTTAGCGGGTTAATTGAAAATTAGAGAAACAGAAAATAAAAATGCTAGATCTAGATCACCACCTCACTTAATCATTGTCAATCTAATCAATCCCCGGCAACAGCGCCAAAAACTTGATGAGTATTTTTGTGGAAAAACGAATTTCTCCAAAACACCCAAAACTAACCGGCAAGTGCACCGGGTCGCATCAAGTAATAATAACTCACGGGAGTGAGGTCGATCCCACAGGGATTGAAGGATTGAGCAATTTTTGTTCAGTGGTTGATTTAGTCAAGCGAATCAAGATTTGGTTGAGTGAATTGTGATTTGCAGAATTTAAATTGCATAGAAAGTAAAGGGAATGGGTAAATTGCATGAAATTAAAGAGAACTAAAATTTAAAGTGCTGAATCTTAAAGAACAAGAAATTAAATGGCAGAAACTTAGAACGCAAGAAATGTAAATTGCAGAATCTTAAAGTGCAAGAAATGTAAATGGCTTGGATTGTAAAGGGAATTGGGAATTGGATTTGCAGAAATTAAACAAGGAAAAGTAAAATTCAACAAGCAGAGGAGTAGAAGATAACTTGGATTGAACCGGATCTAAAAACAGAATTATAAATGAGCATGAAAAGCATTAAACAGAGGATGTAAAATTGGAATTTAGATCTCAGGACCCAAGAGACTAGATAACCAAGTCTAGATCTCAATGCCTTCCTAGATCTAACAAGAACAATTTCAAAGGAAATGTAAATTGCAAAGAAAGTAGATGAAGAAGCAATTAACCGAAACTGAAATTCAATTAAGCAGAGAATTAAACAAGATCCCAAGGTGAGATTGAAACAGATTTCCTTCAATTCTCCAACCCAAGATCCAAGACAATTGTAATTGAGATTAAAAGCAAGAAAACTAAGAGGAAGGGAATTCAATTCTCCTTCCCCGAGACTTAGAAATTAAAATTCACTCAACACCAAAAGCTTTCCGAAAACTCTCTATGAAAACTAAAAGGAAAGCTCCCCGAAAAACTTAAATCATATGCTATTTATACACTTTCTTCAAATGGTCTTCAACCCTTCAATTGGGCCTTTGCTCTTGATGGAATTGGTTTGATAGAGGCCTTGGTTGATTGCTCTTGGAGTTTGGAGAAGAACCGAATTGAACCGGGTTTGGAATCATGAAAGCTTGAGTAAAAGTTTGAGTAAAAGTTTGAGGCAAACTTTTACTCAAACTTTTCACATCAGCCACCCTCTTTTGCTGATACCAACATTGGGGCAAAAGTTTGGGGTCAAACTTTTGCTCCAACGTTGGCCTCCCCTTGCACACTCATGGCGCCAACGTTTGCCAAAAAGTTAGAGGCAAACGTTGCCGCAAACTTTTGCTCTCCAGGGTGTGTTGTTCATGCGCCAACGTTTGTCAAAAAGTTTGAGGCTAACGTTGGCACAAACTTTTGCTCTCCAGGGTGTTGATTTGTGATGCCAAAAGTTTGCCAAAAAGTTTGAGGCAAACTTTTGCTCCAGCTTTTTGCCCAAAAGTTTGCACAAAAGTTTGAGGCAAACTTTTGGTCCAGCTTTTTGCCCAAAAGTTTGCACAAAGTTTGAGGCAAACTTTTGGTCCAGCTTTTTGCTCTCTGGTTCATTTTCAGTTATTCCAAAAGTTTGAGCTAAAGTTTGAGGCAAACTTTTGCTCAAACTTTTTGTCCTCTCTTCCTCCTAGCCATTCTTCCTTGCTTCAACCTTTCTCCAAGCTTTCTTCACCTATCATTAATCAACCAAACACATCAAAGCTATGCTCAAAACCATGAGATATTCATTCTTTCATAATATGTGACAATTATAGCATAAAACCTCATGAAATAGCATGAATTCATACATGGTTGATTAAATCAAAGGAAGCATGAAAATCTACCCAATTGGCTTGCTTATGGCTCAAGAAAGTGCATAATTCAGTTGAAAACAAAAGAAAAAGGCTAGTGAAACTAGGCTAAGATGACTTGTCATCAACGTGGCCAATTGCCCTTTTTGGAGCATTAGTGGCACTCACTTTTACCACTAATGCTTGGAGCTTCCTTTTCCTCCACGTTAACTACCACGTTAATGTAGTTAACGTGGTATTTAACGTGGGCTATGATGGCTTCGAAGACGTTATTGGCGATCACTTTTCTTATTAACGTGGCAAGCTAGCTCCCATTCCACGTTAGTGGTCACGTTAATTAGACTAACATGGCTACTAACGTGGCTTTTCCTTGCTTCATTTGTCCTGAAATCAAGCAAATAAAGTGCATCAAAGCTCTAATCCAAGTAATGAGTCATGCATCATCCAATTTGTCATTAAATTCATGCATAATTCTCATGAAATCATATAAAATTCACAATGTTTTCTTGAATCAAGATGTAAGTGAAATTCTACCCAAAACTTGCTTATTTCCTAAGAAAATGCATGAAACTACCCTAAAACAGTAAAGAAAAGGTAAGTGAAACTGGCCAAAATGCCCTGGCATCACTTTCCAAGAATATATGGAACTACATGGTGGACACTAAATTGGAGGGAGAAAACTTGTCCCAAAAGTGCAAAGATGAACATGGTATCAACCTGTAGTAAGCCCAGCTGACTAACGGCGAAAATTATTGTTGGTCTAGATTTTCTCTTATAGAAATAAGAATTTCATTGTAAGCATTGCTCCAAACCAACAAACAACTCTCACATCAAATTAAAATATGGTTTTGTCACATGTAACAAACCCCAAATAAAAATTAACCGGAGTATTTAGACTCCGGGTCGTCTCACGAGGAATTGCAATGAAGTGTATGCTTATTGGCTATGAAGGATGTAAGGGGGGTTTGGTTGATAATTGGGCAATAAAATAAATGGCAAGAAAAGTAATTCAAACAAGTAACTAAAGAAAGAAAGTAATAACGAGAGACATTCATGGCAAGGGTTGAGATCATAGGCTTTCTATCCTAGTCATGCAATGATTAATTCATCTTATTTAGTCAACTCCAACAAATAGGGAGAAAGTCAAACATGACTAATCAATCATACCACAATAATAACAAGAATTTATCTTATTACGTCATCTCCAACATTGGAAGAAGGTATCATATTATCTTCCATGAGAGAAAGTCTAATAAGACTAGCTAATCTCAATCCAAAAGTCCTAATCAACTCACTAATTTAATTAGCAAAAGATTAGCGTCAATGGAAACAATATTAGCTAACAACTCTAGATCACCAACATGAGTTGGGTTTTCATGACTCAAGATTGCCTAATTACTCTCTCCAATCCAAGAATGCTCAAAAATCTACTCTAAGGCCCAACCAAGCATTTTGTCAAACACTTGGTGGGTACAAATGGAAAGCATAGTAAAATGTGTAAGAATAGTAAAATCTACTAGCTACAAATTGCAAGAAAACAAGATCATAACTCAAATCATCAATAAAAGAAACATCAAACTTAAATTTCATTAAAAGAAAATCAAATTCAACATGAACATTTATGAACATAAAAGAGAGCAAAAAGGGAAATTAACACTACAAATCATGAGAATGAAAGAGTAGAAGCAAGAATTCATAAAAGAAACAAGATAAAAACATGTAATTGAACCGAAATCTATGAAAGATTAACCTAACCTAATTCTAGAGAGAAGAGGGAGCTTCTCTCTCTAGAAACTAACCTACATGATGCTATACTACCAAAACAATTGCTCCCCCCTTGCCCAAGCTTGAATTCTGCATGAAATAGCATTAGAAATGAGTTGGGTTGGGCCCAAAGTGCTTCAGAAATCGCTGGGGGCGATTTCACCTTAGTAGGCCACGGCAGAATCGGCGCGCACGCGTACATGGCGCGTGCGCGCCCCTAAGCACAAAGTAACATATAGCAAATTTTATATCATTTCGAAGCACCGGAGGTTAGCTTTCTAACGCAACTGGAACCACCTCATTTGGACCTCTGTAGCTCAAGTTATGGTCGATTGAGTGCAAAGAGGTCAGGCTTGATAGCTTTACGGTTCCTTCATTTCTTCATGAGTTCTCCCACTTTGCATGCTTTTTCTTCATTCCTTCCATCCAATACTTGCCTTATGAACCTGAAATCACTCAACAAACACATCAAGGTATTGAATGGAATTAAAGTAAATTAAAATCACAAATTTTAGGGCCTAAAAAGCATGCTTCTACACTTAAGCACAAATCAAGGGAGAATTACAAAACCATGCTATTTTATTGAATAAATGTGAGAAAAGGTGATAAAATCCCCCAAATTAAGCACAAGATAAACCACAAAATTGGGGTTTATCAAATCTACCCACACTTAAATAAGCATGTCCTCATGCTAAAATCAAGAAAGAAGCAAAGGGACATCAACATTTATTCAATGCAAACTAACTACATGCAACCTATCTATATGAATGCATCCACTTAGTCAAGATAAATCAATTTCCAAGAATACATATACAAACACAAGGTCTAAGGCAATAGTAATCACTCAACCAACAATTAAATTGAATTATTAAAAAGATTTTACAAACTTGCAAGAAAAGAGATGATCATGGGTGGAAACATGTAATTGAGCAATCGAATCCTCACCGGATGTGTATCCGCTCTAGTCACTCAAGCGTACGGGGTTGATTCACTCAATTCTCCCCTAATCATGCTTTCCAAGATTTGTTTTTTATCTAACAATCAACAATTACTTTATGCATGCATACAAATATCATGAGGGCTTTCCCATAGGTTGTAATGGGGCTAGGGTCAAGGTAGGATGCATATGGTCAAGTAAGCTTGAAATTTGAATCTTTGATTAACTTAAACTTCCCACCTAACCTATGACAACCTATAAAATTCTAAACAAACCTAACTACCCATTCTTCACTTTTTCACAAGCTCATGTATTCTATTTTTGGTCACCACACATATGCATTGATCTTTATTGAACTTTACTTGGGGCATTTTGTCCCCTTTTTATTGTAATTCTTTTTCTTTCTTATATATATATATATATATATATATATATATATATATATATATATATATATATATATATATATATATTTTAAAGTATATACAAACGTATCAATGCATATGGTTTTACATATAGTGCATGAATATCTACCCAATTCCCGATAATTTTAACAAACATAAAAATTACACTTTTTACCTCAACCAATGTCCCAAGTTTCCCATAACAATATAATACACACCCTCACTAGCCTAAACTAATCAAAGATCCAAATTAAGAACATTTATTGTTTTTCACTTAGGGGTAGTGATGTGCTATAATTAAGAACAAAAGGGAATAAATCGGCTCAAATTTGGCTAACAACGGTTGATAAAAGGTAGGCTATTTGGGTAAGTGAGCTAAATAAAATGATGGCCTCAATCATATAAATGCATGTATACATGGAATAAATGGACATATAAAATCAAACAAATCAAATATCACAATCATAGAAAGAGAACAATGCACACAAGAATGAAAATAAGTGGTTATGTATGATGTAACCACACAATTAGGCTCAAATCTCACATGCTTGTGTTCTTAACCATCCGAATGACACTCCTAAGATCTAAGACTTCCAAGATGTAAGGACTAATGAACACTGGAATCCTTGCATAAGCATATAATTGGAGTTGGCCTCCATTATCACTTATTCACTTCACTCACCAAGGCATCATAAGAAATTCTTCAGCACACTCCAATACAAAGAATCCTTTGTGCATAATTCATTCCTTGCTTGGGGACAAGCAAGATTTAAGTTTGGTGTTGTGATGCGCATGCATCATTGCCTATTTTTAGTAGTTATTTCAGTAGATTTTTGTTTAGCTTTCATACAAATTTTGCCAATATATGAGTAATAGCATGAAAAATCTCTGCATGAAACAAAATCTCAAGCATAGGTGAATTTTAGCTAATATACAGGGTAAATATGATGAAATAGATCACACTAAGTGAAGTTTTGATTTTGGGCATTATTAGCACACTTAGTATAATGAAGTTTGTCTTGTATGTTACTTTGATACACTTTGTTTGCTCGATTTCAGGTAACAAGAAGCAGAGAAGAGCCACGTTAGTGGCTACGATAGTGCCACTAACGTGGCCATTAAAGTAGAAGGAAGGAAAGCTTGGAAAGTTAGGGAGAACGTTAACGCCACTAACGTTAGCGAAGGGCAAGAAGACCCACGTTAGCAACCCCATTAGCTCCACTAACGTGGGCGCTAACGTGGAAGAAAAGAGAAGCCCCAACTTTAGTGAGAAAGTTAATGGTATTAACGTAGAAGAAAGGAGGCAGCTGTGAAAGTTAGTGGAAAAAAGTGAACGCCACTAACGTTTGCAAAGCCAAGAACACCCACGTTAGTGGCTACGTTAGTGCCACTAACTTGGGCATTAACGTAGAACAAAGGAGGCAGCTGTGAAAGTTAGTGAAAAAAGTGAACGCCACTAACGTTTGCGAAGCAAAGAAGGCCACATTAGTGCTACTAACGTGGACACTAACGTGGGCAAAATCTCACCCAGCAGCCTGACCATGCCTTCTTCAAACAAGAATAACTTGAGCCACATAGCTTCAAATGAGGTGATTCGAGTGGCATTGGCATTGGAAAGTAGGATTCCAGAGCTTTCCAAGCATATGTGGCACTACATGGTGGACACTAAATTAGAGGGAGAAAACTTGCCCTGAAAGTGCAAAGATGAACATGGTATCAACCTGTAGTAAGGCCAGCTGACCTCTTCGCCTTCCAAGACGTGTAACTCGAGCTGTAGAGCTCCAAATGATGCGATTTCAAAGGCGTTGGAAAGTAGACATCCAGGGCTTTCCAACAATATATAATAGTATGGGGTGGACATTAAGTTTGAGCTCCAGAACCTGGCAATACTAATCCCCTAAATGCGGACGTTATTGGCACTCACTTTTGCCAATAACGCCAGCGACTATGCCAGCAACCCTGTCCCTTTTAAAGGAGCATAACCTGAGTTACAGAGGTCCAATTGAGGTGATTCTAGTTGCATTAGAAAGCGTACATTCAGAGCTTTCCAACGATATATAATAGTTTATAGTGGGCATGAAATTGGAGCACAAACAAGAGGCATCTTTTAAGTCCCAAAAACACCAACTGGGTAGCAAGTGTGACGTTAGCCACACTAACTTCAGCACTAACGCCACACATGTAGCATTAGTGTGGCTAACGGTGGCACTAATGATTAACACCTGGACCTCAAATTGATTCACTTCTCTTTCAAGGACCACCCAACCTCAAGGAAGCAAGCCCACAAGTGTCAACCAATCAAGGCCACAAGAAGCATCTAGAATAGTTAATTTTCATTTCATTGTACTTTGCTTTTAATTTCATTTCATTTTGTAATTTAGGAGAGCCTATAAAAAGGCCTTAGTTTCTACATTGAATATATATCCTGGAAAGTGGGAAAGAGGGGGAATTGGAGAGGGGGTATTCTGGGGGCTGGACACACCAGAGAATAGGGGTCTTCGGACTTCCTCCCCTCCAACACTCTTCTTCCTTTTCTCTTCTTTTTCTTTTCTTAGTAGTAGTTAAATTCTAGTTTGTACTTTTCATTTATGAATTTTGAAGTTTCAATTTTAGTTTTAATCTTCATCTTTACTTTTCTGCACTTTCTTTCTTTTCTATTTTGGTAGAGCAATGATCAACTAACTCTTTTCATTGGGTTAGAGAGCTCTATTGTCATTCAATGGATCAATTGTAGTTCTTATTCTTCTTCTTCTTTATTTTCTCTTGATTTTACTAGAGAGCTTTTGATCTTCATCCAATTGGGTAATTGTCTCGGAAGAGAAATTGCTCATACTTGGATTTCCTCTGAACCTTGGAAGAGGAATGAGGAGATCATGCTAGAAATGCTCTCTCATATTGGATTAGGTTGGGGGTTGGATGGATATTGTGACATTTAATCCTACCAATACTTTAATCTATGAATGTGTGTGGTATAATCAGTGACCAAACTTCATCTCTTCCCATGAGCAATCAAATCAAGGAATTGGGAAATTGTTCAAGCTTAGAGAGATTGGGTTGCCAAGGAATTGGGATCCAATCACTTAAGATTGCCAAGGAGATCAATGAATGCATTGATTGAGGAAGAGATGAGAATGAACTTGATCCGAAGGATTGCAATATCTCTTGATCCAACCCAAATCGTCTGGTACTTTGTCCGCTCTCCCTTTCCTGGTGAAGGAGAGAGAGTTTTACAAGCTGATGCAGCTAAGAGAGTCTCGTTGAAAGCAGGCCCTTAAGACTGACTGCGACTTTGACGACTATTTGAACTAGTTTCAAAGGCTTGATGGACCTTTGGGAGTGAATCTGGCTAGGGCGCCCTCGTAAGGCGTAGGGTAGGGATTTGAAACCGTAGCGTAGGCGAAACCTGGCAGCCCGCCCAGAGTTTGACCTTATCCGGTCCTGGAAGGAAAGCGACTCTTTTCTTTTTCACCAGGAACATGAACGGCATTCGTCAGACTTGAGCAGTAGGTTTCGACCCAATGTTCATTTTATTTTTAGTTCTTACATTTACTTTTCTGCACTCTATAGTTTTTCTTTTACATTCATGCAATTTACATTTTCTTGTTACTTATCATTCCAATCTGATTCGTCTAACTAGGAAAATCAATTAACCATTGATTGCCTAATCCGTTAATCTCTGTGGGATTCGACCTCACTCTTTTGTGAGTTATTACTTGACGACAATTCGGTATACTTGCCGAAGGGAAATTTGTTGAGAGACAAGTTTCCGTGCATCAGATGGAAAGCAAGAGTTCCTTTCCGTAGTTCGCTGATGACCGTTTGCAAAAAGGATTCTGCTCTACGTAGTCTTCTAAGTATAGGGTGAATATCATTCTCTGTTTATGTATATACTATGAGACCAGCCAATGTCTACACCCCGTTTGTACGTGAACTTAACCTAAATCTTGTGTATGAGACTCCTGCTGTGTGGCTACTTCATGAGGTACCAGAGAGACGTCCTATGGCAATGTCTGACCGTGCAGAGGAGTAGCAGATGATGTTCTACCTTTTGATGACGTTCCACCTGACTTGAGTTTTAAAGACCTAGAACGTACTTTTCCTCGCTTTAGTAGTCTAGAGGGACTAGGTGAGTATAGAGTCTAGGCTAGCCTAGGTGCCAGCTTAGAGACCTCTTGAACAGGTCAGGACCTGGGATGTTGTATGTATGTATATGTATATAGTTATTATCTAGCTATACCTAGGGGTGTTCTGTAACGACCCAATTTCTGGTACGTCATGATCATACTAGAAACTGAGCGCAACCAACTTGTCTACTTAATTATTATCTATTATTTATTATATGAGCCTGATTCGTTCTTAAAAATGTAGTTATTTTACGAGGTACTTTTTTTTTAAAACATGTTTGGATTAAAAAACAGTATCATTCATAATCAATTCACAACTGATAATATATAAAACAATTATAAACAACCACACATAAATACATCACAAGCAATTGACAATATTCGGTGATCTATCCTTTATTAGAGTATAAACTTTTAGTTAGAACACCCCTAGACATAGCTAGATAATAACTATATACATATATATACATGCAACATCCCAGGTCTTGACCTGTTCAAGAAGTCCCTAAGCTGGCGCCCAGGCTAGCCTAGACTTTATACTCACCCAGTCCCCTAAACTACTAAAGCGAGGGAAAGTACATTCTAGGTCTTCAAAACTCAAGTCAGGTGGATCGTCATCAAAAGGTGGAAGGTCGTCTACTAATCCTCTGCACGATCATATGTCATCAAAGAATGTCTCTCAAGTACTTCATCGAGTGGCCACATAACAGCAACATCGTACGGAGGATTTAGGTTAAAGTTTGTAGATAAGCAGGGTACAGATGTTGGCTGGCCTCAAAGTATATACATATAAACAGGTAACGGAGTTCACTCTAGACTCAGAAGACTACCTAGAGCGGAATCCTCTTTGCAAAACAGTCATCAGCAAACTATGGAAGGGTACTCATGCTTCCATCTGAAGGGGGAAGGGAGAGAGAAGGGGTAAGAACTGGGGAGTTCTTAGTAGGGCCGGGGTTATTAGTTA
>NC_029789.2:84820015-84834089 GCF_000816755.2 Arachis ipaensis
GCTTAAAGTTGTCTTTCTAAAGCTTTTACAGAAAACTGCTTTTTTCGCATTATTTTATTATTTTTATTAAAATATTATTTTTAATTAAATATTATTATTTAATATTTTATTATTATTTATTATTTTATCATTAATTTTCGAAAATTAACTTACCTTTTACTTTTAACCTCTAAAATTCACTTTTTACCACCCGTAACTTTTAATATTTCTACTTTTACCACCCTAACTTTCAAAAATTACCAAATAACCCCCCAAACACCAAAATATTTACTTCCTTGCCCTTTTATGGATCAAAAAGGTGTTCTTCATTGTTCTTCATCACACTCAAAGTGTTCTTCGTGTTCTTCATAAATTCTTCAGATTCTTTCTCTGTTTTTACCCGTTTTTCAGTCTTTTCAGCAACCGATTTTTATCATAATTCATAATAAATTAGCAGCCACTAAAACCCCATCTTTTCTACATGATTTTAACACAAATTGAACCCCAATTTAAGGGTTAGGGTTTCGTTTTCCAGCAGCCCCAAGAACACAAGTTCATAGCTTGAATTTCATCAAATTTCATCAAAATTTCACCAAATTTTCAACAAGAATCACTCATATAAACAATCAATTTCAAGCACAACCAAACCATATCATAATTACACAACTCAAACACAATCAATCAAGATTAAACTCGTTAAACCCTACCTGGTTTTTCTCCTCCTAATTCGGTTAGACTTTCAGGTGGTCCTTAAGCACTTTTTCCTCCTAAATCACATCAAGAACAACTTTAAATCCAAAAACCCTCAACTAACCAAATCTCACTCAGCATGTTAGGAAGTGATTTCTAACCTTAGACTTGCTGTAAATTCACGTTTCTTGGCCCTCAAGTCAAGTTAAGTATGATTCCTAAGGAAAAACATCAAGAAAACACATGTTTTGCATGGTTTTCCTTGAAAACCAAATTGAAGGGGGAGGGAGACAGCCATCTCACCTTATTTCCAGCCTTGATATGTTATATGGTTATGTAGAGGAAGAAGAGAGGATCATTTTGGTGAAATCGGAGTTTTGATTTGAGTTTTAGTTTAGAAGAAATCAAGCTTTGAAGATTAAGTGTTCATGAAAGTTTCTCTCTTTTCTCTCTTGTTATTTTCGGCCAAAGGGAGTAAATAACCAGCCTTGGAGTATCTTGGGGGTGTAATGTGAGTTGTGATTGGTTGGATTGGAGGTGGGTTAAAATAATATTAAAATATCTCAGGTATATAACTACTAAAACTAGATGTATCGGAACACTTGTAAAAACATCTCTAAAAATTATTTTTTGAGCTACTAGTATAAATGACACTAGTAACATATTTATTATGAGAAGAAAACATGAATAATGAGGCCTTAGCATTGCTAAAGCCATCAGAGAGTGCCGGTGCTAAGCTGCACCAATAAACTGTGAACCCGGTTAAACCAATTTCCTGTTTTTAACTAAAACAGACCAGGTAATCTTATAATATCATTCAAGAAGCTTCTAATACTAATATAATGATAATATTATCCTATTATCTCTCTTCTCTCATGAATCGAGTCCAATTCGTCAAATTGAGACTATTTAGGAAAAACAGAATCAAAACTCTTAACCGATACGGTTCAAAAATTGGGTTTTTCGTGATTGCATTATCGAGTTTGCCTCAGAAGAGGTTCTAGCTTAAGGATGACATAATGACAATGAGGACTGAGATGCTTGATGATATATCAGAGGTGTTCCCTTTACTGATCTTCCAGAGAAATCCGTACTTTCAGAAAAGATCTCACGTACTTTAAAATCAGGGTTATTACATGTTCTAACTAAAGGTCTATACTCTAATAAAGGTTCGATAACTGAATGTTACTAGCTACTTGTGATGTATTTATGTGTGGTTGCTTATAACTGTTTTATCTGTTATCAGTTATGAGTTGATTATCAATGATTCCGTCTATTAATCCAAACGTTTTAAAAAAAAATATACCTCGCAAATTAACTACGCTTTTAACAACGAATCAGGCTCATATGATAAATAATAGATAATAATTACGAAGATAAATTGGTAGCGCTCAGTTTCTGGTATGATCTAGACATATTAAAAATTGGGTCGTTAAAATTTGGTATCAGAGCAGTTCGTTCCCAGTAGAGCCTGGGGAGTGGACTGACTATGCTTAATTGCATACTCTGCTTGTGTGTCTCATGCTGTTAGGGTATCTTTAAGATACATTTGGCATGAGTGTCTATGAGTGCTCATTCTGGGAATGTTCATGCTTAACTTGAGATATTAAGACTGATCACCTTAATATTGATTGTTTGGTGCGGATAAGACCCCAATGACTGTGAATAGGCATGGTTTAATCGAGTTCCGAATGATGAATTCGTGCGAGGCACAACTATTCTTATAGCCGTTATGTTCTCCATGGCTATGGCTATGTGATATTTAGATGCTGTAAAGAACAAACTAATATCTTCGTCAGGATGGCTTGAAGGAAATAGATTGCTTGAAGATGGATTCTGCATGTGGCTGAAATTTTGAGGGCAAAATTTTCTTTTAGGAGGGTAGAATGTAACAACCCTGATTTTCGAGTACGCGAGATCTTTTCTGAAGGCACGGATTTCTCTGGAAGATCAGTAAAGGAAACACCTCTACAGTATCATCAAGCATCTCAATCCTCATTGTCATTATGTCATCCTTAAGCTAGAACTTCTTTGGAGGCAAGCTCGATAACACAATGACGAATAACCTAGTTTTTGAACCGTATCGTTTAGGTGTTTTGTTTCTAGTTTTCGTAAATTGTCTCAGATTGACGAACCGGACTCGATTCATGAGATAAGAGAGATAATAGTATAATATTAGTATTATATTAGTATTAGAAGATTCTTGAATGATATTATAAGGTTACCTGGCCTATTTTAGTTAAAAACAGAAAATCGGTTTAACCGGGTTTACGGTTTACTAGTGCAGCTTAGCACCAGCACTCTCTGATGACTTTAGCAATGCTAAGGCCTCATCATACATGTTCTATTCTCATAATAAATGTGTTACTAGTTTCATTTATGCTAGTAGCTCAGAAAATAATTTTTAGAGATGTTCTTACGAGTGTTCCGATACATCTAGTTTTAGTAGTTGTACACCAGAGATATTTTAATATTATTTTAATCCACCTCCAAGCCAACCAATCACAACTCACCTTACACCCCAAGAACTCCAAGGCTGTCTCATTTCATCATTTTGGCCGAAAATAACAAGAGAGAAAAGAGAGAAACTTTCATGAACACTTAATCTTCAAAGCTTGATTTCTTCTAAACTAAAACTCAAATCAAAACTCCGATTTCACCAAAATGATCCTCTCTTCTTCCTCTACATAACCATGTGACTTATAAAGGCTAGAAATAAGGTGAGATGGCTGTCTCCCTTCCTCTTCAATTCGGTTTTCAAGGAAACATGCTTAAACAAGTATTTTCTTGATGTTCTTCCTTAGATCTCTTGCTTAGCTTGACTTGTGGGCCAAAGATCTTTGATTTCCTGCACGTTTAAGGTGAGGATAACCTTCCTAAGATGCTTCTGAAGTTTGTTTAGTTGATGGTTTAGAGTTTTAAAGTTGTTCTTGATGTGTTTTAGGAGGAAAAAGTGCTTTAACAACACTTCAAAGAGTAATCGGATTTGGAGCAGCAAATCAAGGTAGGATGTCACGAAATTAATCTTGATTATTTGTGTTTAAGTTGTGTGAATGTTGTATGATTTGGCTGTGCTAAAAATTGGTTGCATATATGATTGATTCTTGGTGAAAATTCGGTGAAATTTTGATGAAATTTGATGAAATTCAAGCTTTAAAGTTCATGTTCTTGGGGTAGCTGGAAAAACAAAACCCTAGAGCTTAAATTGAAGTTCAATTTGTGTTGAAATCATGTGGAAAAGATGGGGTTTTAGTGGCTGGAAATTTATTATGAATTTTGGTAAAAATCGGTTGCTGAAAAGACTGAAAAACGGGTAAAAACAGAGGAAGAATCTGAAGAATATACGAAGAACACTTTGAGTGTGGTAAAGAAAATTGAAGAACAACTTTTAGATCTTAGAAAGGGCAAGGAAGTAAATATTTTGGTGTTTGAGGGGTTATTTTGTAATATTTGAAAGTTAGGGTGGTTAAAGTAGAAATATTAAAAGTTATGGGTGGTAAAAAGTAAATTTATAAAGTAAAAGGTTAAAGGAAGGTAATTTTTGAAAATATATTAATAAAATAAAAAATAATAATAAAATATTAAATAATAATATTTAATTAAAAATAATATTTTAATAAAAGTAATAAAATAATACGAAAAAGGCAGTTTTCTGTAAAAGCTTTAGAAAGACAACTTTAAGTGCAGAATCTCATAATTACCTTCATAAAACACTTAGGGAGTGGTAATAACATATTAGTGAGGCAAAGATAAAGAAAAGATTAAAAGTTAAAGAAAAGATAAAAACCAAAGAAAAAGTCTGTAAAATTTTAATAATAGAAAAACAAACAGAGACTAGTGAACGAACTAGGGCAACTTAGTTAGTACCTGAGTTGCGACTAGGGTTAGGTATTATATGAAAAGTTAAACTATTTCAGTATAGACTTCATGAACCTATACTTGGGACAGGCTAACTCTTCATTCCGAAATTTACATAAGCCTTAAAAACAAACGTTAAACAGAGAAATTAGAGCAAAATAAAGTAACACAGAAAACAGAGTAACCAGAGTAAAGTAAAGAGATAAAGAAAAAAGAGTAATAGGGATATAGAGAAAAGAGTAATGAGAGCAGAGAAAATAGATACAGAGAAAAGAGTAATGAGAGCAGAGTAAACAGACAAAGAGAAAATAGTAGTAAAACCCACAGACGGATAATTGGTTAAATACGGGAAGTCGGGAAGCACCCACGAACTGAGTGATCATTGATCTCGGGGAAACCTACAAACTGTTAACTATTTTATATGCGGGAAAAACCCACGAACTGATAATCATTGATTACGGGAATAACCCACGAACTGTTGTATGTTGATCTCGGGTATAACCCACGAACTGAGGATCATGTTTGTTGTTGTATGTTGATCTCGGGGAAACCCACGAACTGAGGATTACTGTTTCCCCTTGTGCATATATTATGCGGTCGGGCTTTACGCCGACTGCCGGTAGTCACGAAGGAGTGGTATTCTTACCACTGACACATATGCACTAAGGACACAAAGGGAAACCATATCTGGGACTTGTTTCTAGGTAATGTCGGGCTGCAGGGTGTAAACCGACACGTGAGCTCATGGCCTGCATAGGACAGACATGCATCATACTTGGTTGTGCATTTCCTCTGTTATGATTATTGAATGAATGTATGCTCTGTTTGTTTGTATTCTATTCTTTGTATTTGTATTTTATTTTCTTGTATTCATTTGTTTGTGTTCTGCTTTCTTTTTCTCTATTTTCTCTATTTATCTGTATCTTCTATTCACTACTTCTCGGTATTTTGCTATTCGTTTGCTAAACAACACGATATTAATGAACATAACTAATAACCCCGACCCTACTAAGAACTCCCCAATTCTTACCCCTTCTCTCTCCCTTCCGTAGTTTGCTGACGACCGTTTGCAAAAAGGATTCCACTCAAGGTAGTCTTCTCAGTATAGGGTGAATATCGTTCTCTGTTTATGTATATACTATGAGACCAGCCAATGTCTACACCCCATTTGTACGTGAACTTTAACCTAAATCCTGTGTACGAGACTCCTGCTGTGTGGCTACTTCATGAGGTACCAGAGAGACGTCCTATGGCAATGTCTGATCGTGCAGAGGAGTAGCAGATGATGTTCTACCATTTGATGGCGTTCCACCAGACTTGAGTTTTGAAGACCTAGAACGTACTTTCCCTCACTTTAGTAGTCTAGAGGGACTAGGTGAGTATAGAGTCTAGGCTAGCCTAGGTGCCAGCTTAGGGACCTCTTGAACAGGTCAGGACCTGGGATGTTGTATGTATGTATATGTATGTAGTTATTATCTAGCTATATCTAGGGGTGTTCTAACAAAAGATCTATACTCTAATAAAGGTTAGATATCTGAATGTTGCTAGCTACTTGTGATGTATTTATGTTTGGTTGCTTATAACTATTTTATCTGTTATCAGTTGTGAGTTGATTATGGATGATTCCGTCTATTAATCCAAACGTTTTAAAAAATATATATATATCTCGCAAATTAACTACGCTTTTAACAACGAATCAGGCTCATATGATAAATAATAGATAATAATTAGGAAGACAAATTGGTAGCACTCAGTTTCTGGTATGATATAGACATATTGAAAATTGGGTCGTTATAGTGGACACTAAAATTGAGGGAGAAAACTGCCCCAAAAAGTTCATAAACGAACATGGTACCAACGGAGTATAACTCGAGCTGGAGAGCTCCAAATGATGCGTTTCCAACGGCCTTGGAAAGTAGAAATTCAGGGCTTTCAAACAATATATAATAGTATGGGGTGGACAACACGTTTGAGCTTCTGAATCTGGCAATGTTCCCAACGTTGGCGCAAACGTTGGAGGTCCAACGTTGCCTCCAACGTTGCACTCCGACACCAGGGACCCTGTCCCCTTCAAAGGAGCATAACCTGAGTTGAAGATGTTCAATTGAGGTGATTCTAGTTGGGTTAGAAAGCTGACATTCAGAGCTTTCCAATCATATATAATCATCTATAGTGGGCATGAAATTTGCAAAGTTGACAAAAGGACAAAGTGACGTCCCAAGGCTTGATTTGCAACATTCAGTTTGGAACTTGAAAATTTGGCATCCACGCGGACGCGTAGGTGACGCGCACGCGTGGATGTGCGAACGTTGGAGGTCCAACGTTACCTCAAACGTTATCCTCCAACATCCACAATAAAATTTCAGAAATGGGAGTTGGGAATTTTGCATGAACGCATACGTGTCAATGACGCGTACGCGTAAACATACTTTTTCAGCCCAACCATGTGCACGCGGTTGACATTTGATGGAAGAAGGGAGCTTTTGGCCATTGGGAGAACTACTCTCTGTATAATTTTACTTTATCTGCACTTTTAGTTTTACTTTGAGAATGTATTTTCCATCTTTGTTTTCCATTTCCAGAGCTATGAACAACTAAACCCCTTTCATTGGGTTAGGGAGCTCTGTTGTAATTTGATGGATCAGTAATAGTTTTCATTATTCTTTTTCTTTCTTTTCTCTTGATCTTACTAGAAAGCTTTCAATCTTCATCCAATTGGGTAGTTGTCTTGGAAAAGAAGCTATTCATACTTGGATCTCTTCGGAACCTTGGAAGAGGAATGAAGAGATCATGCTAGAAATGCTTTCTCATGTTGGACCAAATTGGGGTTTGGATGGATATAGTGACATATAATCCTACCAACATTTTGATTTGAGAATACATGTGGTATAATCAATGATCACACTTCATCTCTTCTCATGAGCAATCAGACCAAGGAATTGGCTATTGATCAAGATTTGAGAGATTGAATTACCAAAGAATTGGAATTCAATCACTTAAGATTGCCAACGAGATCAATGAATACATGGATTGAGGAAGAGATGAAAATGAACTTGATCCGGAGAATACAACATCTTCTGAGCCCAATGAACTCCCCATTTCTGATCTTACCTATTCTTTTTACTTTCTACCATTTACTTTTATGTTCATCTTCCCTATTCCCCATTTAAGATTCTGCAATTTACTTTCCGTCATTTACATTCAGTCTTTTATTTCCAGTAATTACATTTCCTGCCATTTACTTTCCGCCATTTAATTTCCTGCAATTCTCCAATCAAATTATGCTTAGCTCAACTAGAACATTCCTCCAATTAAAGTTGCTTGACCGATCAATCCCTGTGGAATTCAACCTCACTCTATTGTGAGTTTTTACTTGACGACAATTCGGTATACTTGCTTAGGGAAAATTGTTGAGAGACAAGTTTCCGTGCATCAGTGATTGTCATGGGTCACCCCTTCATTCTGACTTAATTGAATTAAGTACGAGAGTATATCTTGGAGAAGAAGTAGGCGTGAATTGAAAGAGAAACAATAATACTTGCATTAATTCATGAAGAACAGCAGAGCTCCACACCTTAATCTATGAGGTGTAGAAACTCTACCGTAGAAAATACATAAGAGAAAATAGTCTAGGCATGGCCGTGTGGCCAGCCTCCAAGTCCAATGATGATAATATCATAATCCTCTAAAACAATAGTAAAAAGTGCTATTTATACTAAACTAGTTACTAAGGATTACAGAAAATGAATAACTAAATGCAGATAGTGCAGAAATCTACTTTCGGCCCACTTGGTGTGTGCTTGGGCTGAGCATTGAAGCTTTCACATGCATAAGCCATTCTTGGAGTTAAACGCCAGCTTGGGTGCCAGTTTGGGCATTTTAGTCCAGTTCTGGTGGCTATTTGGGCGTTTTACTCCAGAAAAGGGTCAATGGTGGGCGTTTGAACGCCAGTTTGGGCCATCAAATCTCTGGCAAAGAATGGACAATTATGTATTGCTAGAAAGCCCAAGATGTCTAACTTCCAACGCAATTGGGAGCGTGCTAATTGGGCTTCTGTAGCTCCAGAAAATCCATTTCGAGGGCAGGAGGGTCAGAATCCAACAGCATCTGCAGTCCTTTTTCAGCCTCTGAATCAGATTTTTGCTCAGGTCCCTCAATTTCAGCCAGAAAATACCTAAAATTATAGAAAAAACACACAAACTCATAGTGAAGTCCAGAAATGTGATTTTTGCATAAAAACTAATAAAGATATAATAAAAAGTAACTAAAACATACTAAAAACTATGTAAAATCAATGCCAAAAAGGGTATAAATTATCCGCTCATCATAACACCAAACTTAAATTGTTGCTTATCCCCAAGCAACTAAAAATAAAATAGGATAAAAAGAAGATAAAATACAATAAATTCCAAAAATATCAATGAAGATTAGTTTCAATTAGATGAGCGGGACTAGTAGCTTTTTGCTTCTGAACAGTTTTGGCATCTCACTTTATCCTTTGAAGTTCATAATGATTGGCATCCATAGGAACTCATAATTCAGATAGTGTTATTGATTCTCCTAGTTCAGTATGTTGATTCTTGAACACAGCTACTTTATGAGTCTTGGCTTTGATCCTAAGTATTTTGTTTTCCAGTATTACCACCGGATACATAAATTCCACAGAAACACAACTGGGTGAACCTTTTCAGATTGTGACTCAGCTTTGCTAGAGTCCCCAGTTAGAGGTGTCCAGAGCTCTTCAGCACACTCTTTTGGTTTTTGATCACGACTATAACTGCTCAGTCTCAAGTTTTTCACTTGACACCTTCACGCCACAAGCACATGGTTAGGGACAGCTTGATTTAGCCGCTTAGGCTAGGGTTTTATTCCTTTGGGCCCTCCTATCCATTAATGCTCAAAGCCTTGGATCCTTTTTTTACCCTTGCCTTTTGGTTTAAAGGGTTATTGGCTTTTTCTGCTTGTTTTTTCTTTTTTCTTTCTTTTTCTTTATTTTTTTGCATTTTTTTCCGCAAGCTTTGTGTTTTATTGCTTTTTCTTGCTTCAATAATTAATTATATGATTTTTCAAATTATCAATAACATTTCTCTTTTTTCATTATTCTTTCAAGAGCCAACAATTTTAACATTCATCAACTTCACTATAAAAAATATGCACTGTTGGTGCGCCAAAAAACATGATGCCAATACCATGGTTCACAACTTCGATTACACTTTGATTATGTAAAATTCATCGCTCTTTCTTTCCCTGGTAATGGCGCCAAAAACATGATGCCAATACCATGGTTCACAACTTCGCACAACTAACCAGCAAGTGCACTGGGTCGTCCAAGTAATACCTTACGTGAGTAAGGGTCAAATCCCACAGAGATTGTTGGTATGAAGCAAGCTGTGGTCACCTTGTAAATCTCAGTCAGGCGGATATAAATTGATAATGGTGTTTTCGAAAATAATTAATAAAATAGGGATAGAAGTCACGACACGGCTAATCGTCTGGAGGCATCACCCTTGTCAATGGTTTCATCCTATCCTCTCAGTGAAAATGGTCAACGCACTCTGTCACAGCACGGCTATTCATCTGTCGGTTCTCGATCATGCTGGAATAGGATTTATTATCCTTTTGCGTCTGTCACTACGCCCGGCAATCGTGAGTTTGAAGCTCGTCACAGTCATTCAATCATTGAATCCTACTCGAAATACCACAGACAAGGTTTAGATCTTCTGGATTCTCTTGAATGCCGCCATCATTCTAGCTTACACCACGAAGATTCCGATTAAGAGATCTAAGAGATACTCATTCAGTCGAAGGTAGAACGGAAGTTGTTGTCAGGCACGCGTTCATAGGGAATGATAATGATTGTCACGTTCATCACATTCAGATTGAAGTGCAAATGAATATCTTAGAAGCGAAATAAGAAGAATTGAATAGAAAACAGTAGTACTTTGCATTAATCTTTGAGGAACAGCAGAGCTCCACACCTTAATCTATGGAGTGTAGAAACTCTACCGTTAAAAATACATAAGTGAAAGGTCCAGGCATGGCCGAATGGCCAGCCCCTCTGATCTAAGAATCAGGCATCCAAAGATGATCAAAGGATCAAAAGATAATCCAAAGATGTCTAATACAATAGTAAAAGGTCCTATTTATAATAAACTAGTCACTAGGGTTTACAGAAGTAAGTAATTGATGCATAAATCCACTTCCGGGGCCCACTTGGTGTGTGCTTGGGCTGAGCTTGAGTGTTACACGTGTAGAGGTCATTCCTGTAGTTGAACGCCAGTTTTTGTGCCAGTTTGGGCGTTGAACTCCACTTTGCAGCTTGTTTCTGGCGCTGGACGCCAGAATTGGGCAGAGAGCTGGTGTTGAACGCCAGTTTGCGTCGTCTATTCTTGGCCAAAGTATGGACTGTTATATAATTCTGGAAAGCCCTGGATGTCTACTTTCCAACGCAATTGGAAGCGCGCCATTTAGAGTTCTGTAGCTCTAGAAAATCCACTTTGAGTGCAGGGAGGTCAGAATCCAACAGCATCAGCAGTCCTTCTTCAACCTCTGAATCTGATTTTTGCTCAAGTCCCTCAATTTCAGCCAGAAAATACCTGAAATCACAGAAAAACACACAAACTCATAGTAAAGTCCAGAAATGTGAATTTAACATAAAAACTAATGAAAACATCTCCAAAAGTAACTAGATCCTACTAAAAACATACTAAAAACAATGTCAAAAAGCGTATAAATTATCCGCTCATCACAACACCAAACTTAAATTGTTGCTTGTCCCCAAGTAACTGAAAATAAAGTAGGATAAAAAGAAGAGAATATACTATAAATTCCAAACTATCAATGAAACATGGCTCCAATCATATGAGCGGGACTTATAGCTTTTTGCCTCTTGAATAGTTTTGGCATCTCACTTTATCCATTGAAGTTCAGAATGATTGGCATCTATAGGAACTCAGAGTTAGGATAGTGTTATTGATTCTCCTAGTTCAGTATGATGATTCTTGAACACAGCTTTTTTATGAGTCTTAGCCGTGGCCCTAAGCACTTTGTTTTCCAGTATTACCACCGGATACATAAATGCCACAGACACATAATTGGGTGAACCTTTTCAGATTGTGACTCAGCTTTGCTAAAGTACCCAATTAGAGGTGTCCAGGGTTCTTAAGCACACTCTTTTTTTGCTTTGCACCTTGACTTTAACCGCTCAATCTCAAGTTTTCACTTGACACCTACACGCCACAAGCACATGGTTAGGGACAGCTTGGTTTAGCCGCTTAGACCAGGATTTTATTCCTTTAGGCCCTCCTATCCACTGATGCTCAAAGCCTTGGGATCCTTTTTATTTACCCTTGCCTTTTGGTTTTAAGGGTTATTGGCTTTTTGCTCTTGCCTCTTGGTTTTAAGAGCTTTTGGCTTTTTCTGCTTGCTTTTTCTTTTCCTTTCTATTTTTTTTTTCGCCTATTTTTTTTTCTGCAAGCTTTGTTCTTTGCTGCTTTTTCTTGCTTCAAGAATCATTTTTATGATTTTTCAGATTATCAAATAACATGTCTCCTAGTCATCATTCTTTCAAGAGCCAACATATTTAACATTCTTAAATGACAACTTCAAAAGACATATGCACTGTTCAAGCATTCATTTGTAACATAGTTCTTTGGATCCGGGTTCTTACTTTGATCATGGTTCTTAGTGATCCATGCATTGGCATAGAACTCTTGAAACATTAGGATGCCGACTTGTTGAATGAGGAAGAATGGAGGGCTATATATAGGGGAGGGAGGGGGGTTAAGGTTTGGCCATTTAGGGTGGGTTTGGGTGGGAAATTGGTTTTGAATTTTGAAGGTAGATGGAGTTTATGAGGTAGGTTTATGGGGAAGAGTGGATGGATATGAGTGGTGAAGAGGTGATGGGGAAGAGAGATTGAGGTGATTGGTGAAGGGTTTTTGGGGAAGAGAGTTTGGGATTGTGTGAAAGAGAGTGGTGAGGGATGAGAAGAAGTGAGAGGAGGTAGGTGGGGATCCTGTGGGGTCCACAGATCCTGAGATGATCCTGTGGGATCCACAGATCCTGAGATGATCCTGTGGGGTCCACAGATCCTGAGGTGTTCAAGGATTTACAACCTTGCACCAAATTAGGCATGCAAAATGCCCTTGCACGCAACTCTGGGCGTTCAGCGCCAGGTTGGTGCCCATTTTGGGCGTTCAACGCCCATTTGTTTGCCATTTCTGGCGTTGAACGCCAGAACCATGCTTGTTCTGGGCGTTCAGCGCCAGACACTCCCCATTTTGGGCGTTCAGCGCCAGAACCATGCTCTGTTCTGGCGTTGAACGCCAGGCAGGTGCTTCCTCCAGGGTGTGATTTTTCTTCTGCTATTTTTTTATTTTGTTTTCAATTTTTATATTTATTTTATGACTCCACATGATCATGAACCTATAAAGACATATAACTAAGAAAAATATTGTTAGATAAATAAAAATTGGGTTGCCTCCCAATAAGCGCTTCTTTAATGTCAATAGCTTGACAGTGGGCTCACATGGAGCCTCACAGATGTGCAGAGCATTGTTGAGACTCTCCAACACCAAACTTAGAGTTTGGATATGGGAGTTCAACACCAAACTTAGAGTTTGGTTGTGGCCTCCCAAACACAAACTTAGAGTTTGACTGTGGGGGCTTTGTTTGACTCTGCTTTGAGAGAAGCTTTTTTTACACCAAGAAACTTGGCAGTTTGCTCTTCAGTAATATCCTCATTCTCTTCAGAAGAGGAATACTCATCAAAGCTCATGAATGGCATAAGGAGGTTCAATGGAATCTCTATGGTCTCTAGATGAGCCTCAGAGTCCTTTGGTTCCCCAGAGAGAAGCTCCTTATTGGTCACTGGACGTCCCAGGAGGTCTTCCTCCTTGGGATTCACGTCTTGTCCTTCCCTTACAGGTTTGGCCATGGTGCTTATGTCAATGGCCTTGCACTCTCCTTTTGGATTCTCTTCTGTATTGCTTGGGAGAGTACTAGGAGGGATTTCAGTGATCCTTTTACTCAGCTGGCCCACTTGTGCTTCCAACTTTCTAATGGAAGACCTTGTTTCATTCATGAAACTCACAGTGGTCTTAGATAGATCAGAGACTAAGTTTGCTAAGCTAGATGGATTCTACTCAAAATTCTCTGTCTGTTGCTGAGTGGATGATGGAAAAGGCTTGCTATTGCTAAACCTGTTTCTTCCACCATTATTAAAGCCTTGTTGAGGCTTTTGATCCTTCCATGAGAAATTTGGATGATTTCTCCATGATGAGTTATAGGTGTTTCCATAAGGTTCACCTAAGTAATTCACCTCTGCTATTGCAGGGTTCTCAGGATCATAAGCTTCTTCTTCAGAAGATGCCTCTTGAGTATTGTTGGATGCAGCTTGCATTCTATTCAGACTCTGAGAAATCATATTGACTTGCTGAGTCAATATTTTGTTCTGAGCCAATATGGCATTCAGAGTATCAACTTCAAGGACTCCCTTCTTCATAGGCGTCCCATTACTCACAGGATTCCTCTCAAAAGTGTACAT